>NC_028638.1:59405965-59429086 GCF_001406875.1 Solanum pennellii | reverse complement strand
CCCATTCCAGCCCCCCCTCCCTCCAACTCAAAAAAAAAAAAAATTTTATTTTCAAAAAATATTTTTAACTTTAAAAATTATTTTTTCACCTACCCCTGCCAGCTCCCCTTCCCACCCCATCCTTCAAATTTATATTTTTTCACCTACCCGTGCACCCCTACCCCACATACAAATACACTCTCTCACCTAAAGAAAAAAAATTTATTCTTAAAAAATATTTTTCAATTTCATAAATTATTTTCTATTCTCTGAGAAAAACATTTTCCGCCAAACACCTAAACCAGCTTTCTTTTCACCTATTGCAAAAGCGAAAGACATTTTGATAGATTTTTGTCCATGGAGGCTATATCCACCGGCACTTACACCGCGGCCGGTGTCTCGCCGCTTCTCCAAAGTCGGAACTCATGCCTCCGCATCACCTCCGCCAGATTCAAAATTGCATCTACAGCTGCAACTACTGGGAGATCAACTGCCTCTATCGGCCAGCAACCGCCAACAGTACCGATGTCCATAGTTGACTTCTCTGAGCTAGAGAAAACAACTACTTTGAATATGAAAGATTTCATGAAATGGAGCAAGGATATGATTGCGTCCGGATCCGAAGGTGGGCCACCACGCTGGTTTTCACCCTTGGACTGCGCTGCTCCTCTGAAAGACTCCCCTCTATTGCTCTACTTACCAGGTTAGGTGATTTCATTGGAACAACAACTTTACTCATTTTTCCGTTTACTATAGCAGAAAAAGCAATCTGTAATGGCAAAGTTTGTAACTTATTGTTCGTGAACAGAGCCATAGTGCAAATATTCACACAACCACACGCTAGACTAATAACCTTCTTTGTATCAGCGTTTATGAACTGCTCATACATTGATAAGTTAATTAAACTAGGTCTTATTTACTCGGAACATTGCAGGGATTGATGGTGTTGGACTTGGCCTTATAAAGCATCACAAAAGACTTGGAAAGTAAGCTTGTTAATTGATCTTTTCGGCACAATGTCGGAATTTATATTTGATTTTCAGCACTACTATTGTCCTTAAGATGTTTGCATTGTACTAGACTAATATATCTTGTTAAGTTTTGTTTTTGTTTTTTCGGATGGTGCTTCCCATACGTGAAGGATCTTCAATATATGGTGTCTCCACGTTCCAGTTACAGATCGAACATCATTCTCAGGTCTCTCTCCTTGCTCATCTCCCTGTTGTTTCTTAGGCAAATTGCTTGCTTGAATTTTAATATATGGAAAGTTGGAAACCCATCATCTGAATAAAATAAAGAGTGGAAATGGTAGTAAGTGCTCTTGTCCCTAAATTTTGTCTCATTTTATTATTTCACATGGAAATTCAGAAGTGATGATTTGAGGATATATTACTACTATTATCATATACTGAAGTGAAATTCTCTTTCTTAGTATAGCATAACAGGTACAGATCTTGTGTAATTTGTGAAAAAGATCCTTTTAAATTTAGCGAATCAGATAATTATGAATCACCTAACAAATGGTACAAGAATGCCAACTGAGCAAGCTGTGCACTTGGAAAAGCCATGCAGTTACTATTTTAACATTAACATGAAATGTCCTTGCGCTGATATATTGTGCTTTTTGCTTTTTCGCCTCTCTTTGTAATGAGTAATTTAACTTGTGTCCACTTTTAAGTTTGAACAATGTTACTAGACAAATCTGTCCTGTGTTCATATCAAGGAGTTTTTCTTTCTAAACTTGTGTGTGTGCTGCCTTTTATCTTTTGAAATGAAAGTAACAGTGGGATATACTTCCCCTTAACTCTCCTTCAGACCTGGTGTACCTGGTTGAAGCAACTGTTAGATCAGAGCATCACCATGCTCCAAGACGTCCCATATATCTTCTTGGAGAATCTTTTGGGGGATGCCTTGCACTTGCTGTTGCTGCTCGTAATCCTCATATTGATCTAGCACTAATTTTGGCAAACCCAGGTTCAAAAGCATGTCATCATAATTTTACGAGAGATATTTATAATGCTTGAATCATTTCATAGTTCTTATTGCAAAGATGTGTCTCAGCCACTCGTCTACGTGAATCTCAGCTGGAAAATCTGATAACTTTGTGCGAAGTCATTCCTGAGCAACTCCATCCAAGCATGGTTAAACTGTTAAGTGTGACGACAGGTTATTGTACCTTCATCCTCCGATTTATGAGTATAATAGTTTAAGTAGATGGAACTTTGTCTTGCCAAACTAGCATATTAATAACTGCTAACATCTCTTAGTTTTATACTTTGGTAATATTTGTTTGGAGTTTCCAGAAACTAAGTTTGTTTTGTGTTTTTATAAAAGCTGTTTGTTTGAATGATTTTTCCGGAAAAGGTTAACTTTTTAAAAAAAATTCTCACACTCATTTTTTCAGTTCTTCCAAAAAGAGTTGCTTTTCCTGCATCTCCTTGATTACCATGCTAGATGAAATGTGAACTTTTTGGTTTGGTAGATGAATGAGCCTACCTTCAGGACTATTATTTCTTCTGAATCTTTTTATAAGAATCTTGTTGACTAGAATTGTAGGTGGAAACATGCTAATCATGCTGTCCAGTCACTAATTAAGATGTTTACTTCCCAATCTACTTCAGTATATATAATCACACATCTCATACTTCACATTGTATCTTTCTACTAAAGACGTGTGTATCTGTTGGGACAAAACATACTTGTTCAAAGTGTGCACTGTGCAGCAACTTATCTGGGTCTTGTTTGTTTCTAACTTGCACCACAAACTTTCACTCAACCTGAACAGTTTGACTGCTGAGCCAGCAAAACCAATTACTTGAAGAAATTAATCCTGATATTGAACAAATCATTCAGCTCTGTTATCTGTATGCATAATTCTTTAAAAAGCAATAGATCTAGCAAAACACCTCTTCTTGTTATTACCAAATGTATTTGAAACTTCTCTTGATAAAGTATATGCATATGTCCACACTTGATCTTTTAACACTTGCACGGAGAAATTTACATCTTGTAGTTTTAGTTATCATGTTTATTGGTACTAAATCCCTCCTTAATATTGGGCTGCGAAGCGCTCAAAATGGAGTGACATGAAGAGTGATGATTGATATAGCTGACCAACTTGCTTGGGATTGACTTGTAGTTGTTGATTGGAACTAAATAACTTCAGTGGATACTTCTTGCTTAAATTGGTTTACTGAGTTCACTTTGTGGTTAACTTTTAGATGAAATTGACAAGTGATTGAGTTAAATTGATTAGGTGTTCCTGCAAGGTTGGCAGTGGCAATTCCTGGCAGTGGACACTCTTTGCAACAAGCAGTAGCAGAGTTATTTCGTGGTGATGTAGCATTTTCATCCTACTTATCTGTAAGGTCCAAAAGTCTTAAACTCATAAGGTTAAATTGTGAAAGCTATCCCTCTTAATCTTAAAGCTTGGTCACCCTAAAAAGAATTTGATGCATTTGGACATTTCATCAATATACTTTTTATGGCATCTTCTTAGCATAGATAAGATTCCCTTTCGTCACCATGTTTATCCATGTTTATATCTTCCTTTCCCACTCTATCTTTGACACTTCAATAGTTTTGAAGACTTTAAACTTAGACAACCATTATTAGTTGATATTTTCAGTTGGAGTTTGTTCTTGTTGTCAGTTTGAGCAAGAAAATGATGAAAAAGGTCGCAGGTGCTGGCTGATGTTTTACCTGTGGAAACACTTATCTGGAGGCTGAAGATTCTCAAATCAGCTGCATCTTTTGTCAGTTCTCGCCTCCATGCTGTCAGATCTCAGACTTTGGTACTCTCGAGGTAATTTTTCAGAGTTCCAGTGAGTCATTGGTAAAATTTAATGAAAGAGAGATTTTTTAATGCCTACGCCTTCCGCAGAGATAGTTGATTTTCTCTCTCTTGTCATCTTTACAAGAAGTTTGTTAATGTAAACTAGAATTGTTGTACTCTTTTCTTATTCCGAGCATTTTGAGCAATATCCAATTCAGGTTAGCTTTTGCGACTGCCACTATGTGGGACTAAGAGTTATATTGCTATGCAGTGGAAAAGATCACTTGATATCAAGCCCAGAGGAATCTGAGAAGCTTCACAAGATGCTTCCAAACTGTGAAATCCGGAGATTTAATAACAGTGGGCATGCCCTTCTCCTGGTAGGCTGTCTTCTTTTCAGACCCAATTCCTCTTTCCAACTTTTTAAATATTACTTTTGCTCTATACCATATTCATAACTGCTTATGCAAATGGTAATAGTTCTTTGTTTAGAATAATCTTTGTGAACAAACAACAAAACAAAGCAGAGAACGTCTTGATTAGACTATGCATCAATTTAGATAGATTTTTTCAAGAATTCTGTGTCTAAAGTCCTGTTGAGGTTTATTCAATGACAAAAAAAGGAAAACAAGAAAAAGAAAGAGCATTTTAGTAAAAAAAATTGAGAAAAGAACATGCCCCTTAGTGACTGAATAGGCTTGGGAATTAGTGAAGTAGGAGATGGGACCTCAAGGATCTGTTATGGGCATAGTGAGGTAAGATGATAGAACTTTCAGTTTGCTAGCAGTTGTGTGCTTTCTAGTTGCTGTGGCAAATGTAGGTCCTTGTCATTCAATTTATTTTTTGATCGTTGGGATATTCACTGCACTCTTACAACTTGGAATCATCCATGCAATTTGTATACAAGCTATAGCTTTTGCTTTCATTTTCTATCATCTGCTGTAGTTTATGATATCAGGTAAGCTACAGTCTTGATATAACGCTTTTTTACTTTCTTTTTATCTTTGACAAGATTGAATATAAAAGTGCAACGGTCGCCTTCCAACAGAATTACTCTGTCAATATGATTCCATAACAAGCCACACAGTGGCATATTACATGCCTTACTTCCTTGAGAGAGATTCAGTACCCATGGTAGTGTATATATAATTCAATCGGTTACGTAGTCATGCAATAGGCTACCTGTATGCTCTTAATTCTGCATACGTAAAACTGGTTACTTCGGGTTCCAACAAAGATATTACTCCAGTTTTTATAGCATTCATACCGAAACTTATGCAAAAACATCTTTTCATCTTTTCTGGGGTATATGAGAAGTTGAAGTTTTTATGCAGGAAGCAGACTTTAATTTGGTAACTGTCATAATGGGTGCCAATTTTTATCGACGTGGAAGACACCTTGATTTCGTTAGAGATTTTGTGCCACCAAGCACTTCTGAGTTTGACAGTGTGTATCAACCATACAGGTATTTTGTCATGCTCTAGTTGGAACACACTGACTATTGAAGTGTGTGACCATCTCATCTAAAAGCTTAAGGTGTTAGAGAGAACACACTTGTATTACTTAATTATATTTTCAATACACCCACTCATAACGGCCGATGGTGATATTTTATTCGAGGAATCTGTCTGCTCTAATACCATATTGAAGTGTGTGACCATCTCATCTCAAAGCTTAAACTGTTAGAGAGAAACACACGTATTATTTAATTATATTCTCAAAACTAACCACTAACCTGTCGGTAGGGGATTGTAGAGATGCATAATTTGTTTCCTGGTCATTTACAATGTGCTCTATGTTCATAGATATGGTATCTAGTTAAGGAGGTTCCATTCTGACAATGTATTTTTTGGCGGTCTTGCTTCTCTATATAAGATGCTACCTTAGGACTAAATTAAGGTTAAGCTAATCAGAAGCTCTTATTGGCATAGTGAATCAACTCTTCTGCTCTGCTATTTATGTGTACTTAGTTCATTTGATATAAACACAAATACTGCAAGTTTATTTGATCATTATTTCTTGTGTGACTGATTAAAACACAGGTGGATGGAAGTTGCCTTCAATCCTGTGATGATATCAACTCTTGAGAATGGGAATATTGTTCGGGGTCTGACTGGAATTCCTTCTGAAGGACCAGTCTTACTTGTTGGTTACCACATGATGCTTGGACTTGAACTAGTTCCTTTGGTGTCCCGTTTGTGGAATGAACATCAGATTGTCCTGCGAGGCATAGCACATCCATTGATGTTTAAGAGGCGAAGAGAGGGAAAAATGCCTGTGTTATCAATGTATGATGATTACCGATTTATGGGTGCGGTTCCCGTGTCAGCCACTAACTTTTATAAACTTTTATCATCAAAATCCCATGTCTTGCTGTATCCTGGGGGTATGCGGGAAGCTCTTCATCGGAAGGTATTACGTAGTTAAAGCATCTTGCTATTAAACGCTCTTCTCAAAATATTTCTGCATTTACCGACTTCAGTGCAGTCAAATTCTATATTTTGTTTTAAGAATCGAAGGGTTGCATTTCTTAAAAAGTTTGTGAATAACTTGTGTGATTTTTCTCTTCTCCACTTGAAACATAAAGTCATGTGAAACATGAATGAGTTGACCACTGAACTTTTGTTTCATCAAAACCTAAGGACAAATTTGTACTGCACCGTCCACCAGATCAATTGATTTTGTATCTTAGGCTCAACTTTAGTCTGATTAATGTCATATGTATGAGCAGTTATCTTGTTCATATATGCATATATCCGAAGATATTTATTATGATAGGAAATTTAACAATGCTGTTTGAAAATTGAATCTCTTATCCGTTAGCGTTAGATTTTACAAATATGTGTACTAATTTACGTTGTATGTCCAGACACATCACAAAATGTTGAATTAAATGGTCATTCTCATATTGATGAAACAAAATTGAAATTTACAACCTGTTGATATCTCAATATGCTATGTATTTGTTGTCTGTGGTTGTATGGAAAGCTTGATACAAAGTGTAGATCTATATATGGCATAAGTTAAGTATTGAAATTTGAAATAAGTTGCTGAAAGATGTTTGCTCAATTATGGGGAGATTGACTTGGAACAGTATAGCAGTTATCCTTGCAGTTCTTAATGTTGAATAAGGTTATTATTTAGCCAGTGAGCAGAAGATAAAAGTGTGCTGCTCTTCTAATAATTTAGTCTTCTATATTCAGGGGGAGGAGTACAAATTGTTCTGGCCAGAACAGTCTGAATTTGTCAGGATGGCAGCTAGATTTGGAGCAAAAATTATACCTTTTGGTACAGTGGGTGAAGATGATATTGGCCAGGTAGTTTCACGAGTTAACATATTTTGTTTTTGGAAGTGTTTAATCAGAACATGCAACCAACATATATTCTGGTGGATCAGTTTCACCACAAAAGTTGAGATTTTTTTTTTTTGGGAATGCATAAATACATTAATAAATATAAAAACAATTGCTTAAAGGAATGTTGAATACATATGACAACAAGATGAAAATCATTGTTGTACCTGAATGGATCAGGTGTGATGGGACAGAACAGTTTGTGGCTTCAGTTCAATAACAGTGTTTTAATAATTGAACTGAATCATTTAGGCTTTTTCAAGTGCTGAGGTTATCCAGTTCAGATGGTTTGAAATTTTTGCAAGTAGAAAATTTAGCCATTATTTGGCTGGTGATATCCCCTCAATTTGGAGCATGGAGAAAATGCTTTTTAATTTTGCTTTTATGTTGACTACCCCAAAGCTCTTCCCTTAAGAAGCAATTATACAATAATGCACCAGCTGTTTTTCTGAACCTGCTGTGATTAACATTGAGATAGATTTCCTTATTGGAAATAGCAACTTTTGTATCACGAATTCTTCCTCTTGTTCACTCGTCAATCTTTCAATCAGATGCTCCTTGATTATGATGACATGATGAAGGTTCCATATCTCAAGGCTCTCATAGAGGAGTTAACTGGTGAGGTGGAGAAGTTAAGGTATTGAATTTGTTCTTTCCTTAGCTTATCTGATTTAGTGTGTGTTTTTGGTATGGCGTAGAAGTTATATTTCATGGTAAAGGTTTTCCTGAAAAATGTTTTCCAGTAAATAATATATAAAAGATTAATAATATTTTTAGTAAATATAAGAGTGGTTTGATGTTTTCTTTTTCAAAACTAAAGGGTACTGCTAATAATGTCTGTGTAAGTTGAACGGAATGATTTGTGACACAAGGAGGATAAGTTATTTTTTACATCAGTAGTCTGTCCAAGATAGGAGTTGGTTCTACTAGTCTCTTATTTCCAGTTACTTTTTTCCCCCTAATTATTTTGGTTCACTTTGCAAACCATTTAGTTGAGTGAGAGTTAAATTCACAGAAGAATGGTATCTTGTATGTGAACACAGATATGACACTGAAGGAGAGGTTTCAAACCAAGATGTGCATCTTCCAATCATTCTTCCGAAAGTTCCTGGCCGTTTTTACTTCTACTTTGGCAAGCCAATTGAAACAGCAGGTAATTTGTGAAGTATTTGAGTGTATTCTTGACGTATATATATGGTTTAATTTAGTTGTTGTTTGCGCTTTGCAGGGAGGAAGGAGGAACTTAAAAGCAAGGAGAAAGCACATGAATTATACTTGGAAGTGAAGTCTGAGGTTGAGAGATGTATTGATTACCTGAAGGAGAAAAGAGAGAGTGATTCGTATAGGAATATAATGGCCCGCCTGCCTTACCAGGCTAGCCATGGCTTTGATTCTGAAGTTCCCACCTTTGATCTATAGTATTATGTAAAAGAAGAACAAAAGAAAATACTTAATACTGTTGCAGCGATCGAGTTGATCAATGTATAGAGCGCAGTATTAGTCAAAAGGTACAGGCGTAGGCCAAACCTATAGTATAATGTAATATTAAGTTTGATGATAATGCCCAAAAACACTTGTTTAAGTAGGAATAGAGCAAAAATGATTAGGCAAAAGACGTTTAGGTAGAAGTGGTCCCTTCATCAAGTATAGTAAGGTAATTAATTATGAAGTAGGTCTAATGGCAATGTTATTAACTAAGTGACATATATATATGGGATGTGGTTACCAACATAATACTTGTTCGATTGTGGAATGGTTGGTTTTGAAGCTCAACAGAATGGTTACTTTGTTTGGGCTAGAGGACAGAGGAGAATAAATCCACTGCATGCAATTAAGAGGCTAGGTACTTGATCATCTCATGCATTAATATTAATGAATAAAGACAAGCCAAACCCACCTGGTCACTTACTTCTTTTACTCACTTCACTGCTCCATAATTGAGAGCATAACTAGTTAGTTACTTCGCATTATATTATACTCTGCTCCTAACAAACATCCCTTCCCTTCTCAACCATGCATGCATGCAACTATAAATAACACTCTTTATCACATTTCTTCATATAGTAACCAATGTATTTGGTTAATGTATTATAATAATAATAATAATAATATTCAATTTTAAAAGATTAAAGTAGTACCACCGATAAGAGAATAAGAGTTAATTAAACAAGACTAATATATTTAAACATGAGTAGTACATGGATTAATTAAGATAAGACGTAGTATAACGGAGCGACTAATACCATTCAGATCTAATGCTGAGTAGTCCGCTAGTTCTAAAGAAGAAGAAAGAAGCAAAATCTACAAACGAAGGGTAAGGTCGAGATTCAGCTGGGGTTCATCAATGGGGGACAATGACAAATCCTCACCAGTAGTAGTAGTAGTAAAATATCCATGATCCGGTGGAGGATAGAAAACGGCGGATGAGGAGGAGCACAAGTTATTGTTTGAAGGAGGTGGTGGTTGGAGCTGGCAGGAGTAATTAGCATTGATGATGTTGTGTTGTTGAGGCATATTCTCATTGTTGTTGTGCAGAAAATGGAATTGGAGCCTATTATTGTTATTGTTAGGGTCGGTAGAGAACATATTCCTGCGAGAAGCGGCTCTTTCTCGTTTGTGAGCATTCTGATGTCCTCCAAGTGCTTGAGAAGTGCAGAACTTACGGGAACAATAGAGGCAAGAGAACATTCTAGATGAAGATGGAGCTACTTTAGGTTTAGGGATCATGGGTGGTTCCAGCATAATATCTGGGGCAACGGAGTTAGACTGGTTCCAGAAATCATAAACTAGGTGGGTGTGGTCCGCCATTAATGACTTTTAATTTCAGAGCAGAGAAGGTATGTATGTATGTATATATAGGAGAGGAGAGAGTACTGGTCAGTAGTGGGGTGGGGGAGAGGAGCTAGCAGGAGGAGGAATATAATGGGACAGAAATATTATGGCAGATTAACAGAAGAGAGAGAGAGTGTGTTAATTTGTTTGTATCTCTCTCTCTCTCTATATATATATATATATCTATCAGCTGCATTCAGCTCCACCCCGTTGTTGTTAGTACACAGTTGTTAAAGTGTACAGCTAGCTACCTTCCTTCCATTTTTACTCATCATTTCCAATAATATTTCTTAATAATAAGTAAGTACACAAATATTACTCTTATATATCCATCAATTTGTCGACTTAAAAACTTAGACCTCTCCTAGGATCAATTAAGTTTCGAAATGAACTCATATTCTCTTTCATTCTAACTATTAATTTATCCTTTATTTTCAAACTTCATTGCTTTTCACTATTTTATCCCACCTCTAAGGTAAAACAAAATTAATCCAAGAGTTGTAATATCAACACTAAAATACAAAGTACACAAGCTTATGTTGAATAACAATTAAGTTGTGCATTAGTAATACATTAATCACACTTTAATTATTAAATTGGTTTTTAGGTAATCCAATATTACTCTTAATTTACATTTTTAGCTTATAGACACTACTGGGGGTACATTTTACAAGATAAAAATACGAGTTCGGAACCTAAAGGGTACAAAATATTAACAAAAATTCTAAAACGGTATATAAAATTTTATATTAACCAAAACGGTAAAATCGCTCTTTAGTCAAAACATATATAGATTCGTTGCTCCAGTAATTTATGTGGCACAGTCGAAATTTCAAGGGCAAATCAATCTTTTTTACCTGAATTTCTTTAAATGCCTTTTAAATATCTTAAATTATTACTACTTATAATAATGATTTTTAGTACAATTTTATTATTATGATTCTTGAAATCTCAACTATGCCATATAAATTGGGATTTGTAGTTTTAAATTAAGATCAATAATAGGGGGTAAAGAATAATAAATACTAGTGTTGAGGAGGAGAGATGATTAGATGTGTTAAAGTGATAAGAGGATACATATACTATGAGTGATTTTTGATTAGATATAGGGATGGATGTGTTAAAACTCAAAATGGTATGGGTGAGTACGTGAGAGTGGTTTAACTTTAACGAGATTGATATAGTGATAGTATTTGTTTAAGGAAAGGGAAAAAAGTGATTGACAAAGGAAAATTGATTCAGCTTCTGACAGAGAAGAAACAAACAAACATTAAAAGAAGAAGGCAAAGTCACCCTAAAATGCCTATAGATGGAGGTATGGATGGACATGGTGGTGGAGAGTAACACCTATGTTATATCATCAACTACTCTAGACATTCTATGAGAATCTAGAATTGTCATTCATTTCATTATTTATTCTGTAGAAAAAGGACAAACAGACAGTCACTTACTTGAGTTGGCAGCAGCAATTAGTTTGTTACAATTAGTAGCAGTGAGTGGAATCACAATAAAACCCAGAACTATATTCCCTACCTATACTCCTCCCACTTTCTCAATCAATGTGTACAATACAACGTTTTAATTAAAATTATAATATATGCTCGTTGAAAATTTTACTATCGTGACAAAAATTAAGTTAATAACTAGAAACACAATGAATTTGGCAGCCGAGAGACAATTTTGATTCTCCCTAGAGTAGTAGTGTTCCCTTTTATAATGTTATCACAACACACATCAATTTTCTTCCTCATTTTGGTGCCAAAACCATTTCTCAAAACTATACTCTTCCTCAGATGCCCATTCTCCCTGCATCCAATAAAACCAAAAGGGTGACCACTCCTCACCCTGCATGTTGCAGGAATCATCCCACTTTTATGGATTTCATAGATAAACTCATAACTCGAGGAGAAATGTACATCCGGGGATCAAAAAGCTCCACGATCATCAAAGAACTATCAACTAAACAAATTGGATGGACCCAGCCTTTTAAATTTTTCCCCTTGAAACATGGGTTTAAAGTTTGATATTTGTTGAAAGGTTACTAGAATTTCACATATATTTAAAATTATTGAACCCATCCATCTCTGTCTGATTGCATTTTGGTGGACAAAGATTTAGAGGAGGGAGTTTTCTGGGTAGCTCTGATGTTTAAGTGAACAACATTTACAATATACATGCCTCTCTCACAATACTGCAAGAGCATCAAGTATTGCCATCATTCGCCAACTTCAGCTCAGCACTTACGGCTCCAAACAATAAATGTTGATTCTGCAACTAAGAATTTGAATAACTCAAACTTCCATTGGATCTTCTGATAAAAGAACCACCGCATTTGTTGTATACCTAGGGCTTCTTTTGTAAGTCAATTGTACATCTAAGACTTGTTCAATAGGATTACTTTGGTCAACGATATACTTTTTCTAATTCATTCTCAAGTCACCTGCATTTGGTTAACTTGACTCTTAAACGAGTGATTGCAATTAGCTGGAAGTAATGCTGATTTTTATCTGACTCCCGTGAAAAAAAGACATCCCTTCAGGGCGACTTCATAAAAAAATACGTCATTGCAACTTCCTTCACGATTCAGCATATCAGACTCTGTTATGCACTATTTTATTTGATCTAATCTTTTTTCCCACATTTAGATTCGAGATACCACAATGTTAGATGCAGCTAATGTGTCATCACCAACATTGGTAGAAATTGAAAATAACATAATGAATGGAAGGATCAAGTGACTTGATAGTTTGGTTGTCTTGAGTTCCCATCATCTAAAAGAGCAAGCCTAGGAAGAGGTCTGGGACCTCCAGAATAATGTTAGCTTTTCTAAATGGATGAAGGTAAAAGTCCCGCTAATTAGAAGGATGAGATTAAAAGAAAATCACCAAACACCCATGTCAACAACACTAATCAGAACTAACCAAAATAATTGCTATTGGTGGTGAATGAAACTAAAATGGCCTGGCAGCTTCTTCCATCAACTTTTTTGATCTCATCAATCTCTCTACCTCCTTCAGAGTCTAAAAATCACAATAAAATACAACACTTATAAGGTCAATTATCAAATGAAATAATATATATCCATCCTCCCACTTATGAAGAATTTTCTTTTACCTCCAAAACCATATCTTCTGTGGTCACTGCATCCAGTGTATCATAGCCTAGCCGAGAAGCAGTATCTGCAAAGAATAAATAAGCTGTTAAAATACAGCAAAAGATGTGTTAGTGCTAATGAGTATGAAGCAAATAGAAATTACTCTGTAGTGCAATAGTTGTATCAGCTGTAGCATATCCATTACGGCTATCTTCATAAATAGCAGTTAATTGAGTCAACACCTGTTGCCATGGTAAGCTAAAAATCAGCATAATAGACCAACAGCTGAAGAAATCCACAAACAAGAGGTATTATTAAGCTAGAAAAGGATGATTAACATTAAAGATCTGTGTTTTGTCTTGCTTTTTAGGTGGAAGTCATCAGAAATATACCTCGGAATATGATCCATTTATTGCTTCAGCAGCAGGAAGTTGAAATTTCTCCTCCACAATCTGCTTGGCTACCATATCCAAGGGGACATCGATCCATATTGATATGCCGTGTCTCATAAGCGCCCTGTAAAAGTAGTCAAGTTATGATCAAGAACAAGTGATTGTCTTCCAGGGGAGAGTATAATTAAGAAAACTCATACAGATTTGCTGCACACTGAACTGCACCATTCCCAGCACAAACAACAAGGCGACCCATGGATGACAACTGCTTCAGTACCTCCGTCTGCATTTTCAAAATTGGTTTTGGTCATAAATCTCAACATCAACATAGAGAAGCGGTACATTAGGAAGACGGGCACCTCCGAATCACGAAATCCCTTCAAGTCTGTCTTCATAAACGACCTGACAGCATCCTTTCCTCCCAAAGCTTGTTCAACAACACTATCGCTGCAATAGATTAAGGTAATAAGATGATGAGTTAGTTTAGGGTTTTTGGAGAAAACGTGAACAAGTGATGTACCTGTCAAAATAATAATAGCGCAGAGCGTCTGCAAGAAGTTGAGCGGAGTTAGATTTGATGGAGCTGTTTATTCCTTTCAATTCAAAGCAACACAAGATAATTAGTTTTGGGAAAGCAAAATGACAAGATTGAAACAAGGGAGAAAAGTTATGCCCACCAACAAGGAATAAACAAGTTCCTTTCAAGTCTGGGGATATCTCTGCTGCTTTCCTCTGAATCGCATCGAGTCAGTCAAATGACTAGTTAAAAAAAGAAGATTGACGTAAACAGAAGCATCCTCAATCTTACCTTGAGGGTTAACGAAATGGTGGAATCTGAAAATGGGAAATCATACTCAGGTTAATTATGAACCATTATCAAGCATTTGGTGTGCGCGACACAGACAGACAGACGACGACTCACCATGGTTATGCTTGGAAACAGCTCTGGGCTTCAGATGATGGCAAAAAGTAGGGACGACGAATGGCTGAGCCAATTGGATCACCTTCATTTTCCTTATCAGCAAGCTAAGGATATCAAGTTTTATTTTTTTTACGCACTTTTTATTCTTTTTCTGTAAATCAGTTCAACATACACTTTTTGTACTACAAATATTCTTGTCTACAGTTAATTCTCAAAAAGTTGGTAATTCTTATCAATTAAATAAATTTAAACGGCCTTCGGCTTAAATTGCAACTTTTGATTGCTGCATGGACAATAACAGAATGTGCTAGATTATAAACACAAGGTAACTGAGAATCATTCTTAATTTGACGTTTCTCTACAAGGGGGTAGGGGTGGATTTGAACACCGCGAGATCAAAATTGTGGCAGGAAGCTCCCGTTACATTTGTGTAAGTAAGATACATGGAGAACCATTCAAAACCGAACAAATAAAACCTTACATTAATTAATAACATATGTACAAATCCCACTCCCGCAATAATGCTTGTGGAAACAAACTCTACACCCACACGAACCCAAAACAAAAATATATATATATATATATATATATATCAGCTCCTACCTGCATCCACCAAAAATGACATGTCAAAGATAACGGGGGAGGAAATGAATTATACTATCACATGAAAATCAACGCATTCCTCTTTTAGCTACTCTACAAATACTTCAATTACTTAACACCAGTTATCCCACCCACCCAAACAAACAAACAACCAATCTGACATACTTTACCAGTGAAGATTTGACCAGGTGGAGGGTACAACACTAGACAAGATTCAAACACAACTTGGAACCCTTTTTTCTCCTTCTCAAAACACTCGGGCAGATCAATCACAGATATGAGGTTCACTTTAGAATTTCTCACTAGCTACTTGTCTGGAAACAGTATAGTTGCCAGGTTACTATTAATCAACTTTACCTCTGATTTGCCCAGAATTTGAAGTGTTTGAAAGAGAGAGAGGTGTCAATGGAGGAGAGCACATCACATCACCCTTGCCCTTTCTTTGAGGAGATTCTAGTAGCTGGGCTACATGTAGTGCCATTGCTCTCTGATTATTGGAAGGTATAGAAAAACTTCGAGGAATGGTTAGCGGAGGAAGTGGTAGTGGAGAACCCGTATTTGATGCCAGCACAGGGCTCTGATTAGTTGGTGATGTTTCTTGATTTCTGTTGACTAAAGGCGCAGAGTGCCCAAATGCAGTAGAACTTGATGGCTTGGAGGCCAATAAGCCAGGGGGACGAGGGAGCTCATGAAGCTCACTTATTTTTGGTGAAGAAACAAGGGGAGGTGAAGCACTGTAGGATACATCTAGAGTCGATGGTGGCTGAGTTATTGGTATACCAGAAGCCAATCCAGGTTCTAGAAGAGGCCGTTCGGCCAAGCCAATAGGTCCACTGGCAGATAACAGTGGCTTGCTGGATGAAGGCTTACTTGCTAATGGACCTGAGAAAGCAAGTCTTCTTATCTTTCTGGCATCAATTCCATTTTGTATATCATTTTGTGGGAGAGAAGTTCCCTCAGCAAGAGGCGGGGGTAGTGGGGTGGAGAAAGTATGATCTTTAATCTCTTGAGCAGTGGATTGGCCTTTTGCAAGAGTGTCTGTTGACAAGTTGTCATCTGAAAATTTAGAGTATTTATCCATATTAAGCGGGGAAGAATGCCACGGATTGTTGCTGCCTCCACTCGTATTCATGGTACTTGAGTGTTGAAGGGAAACACTTGTCCTTGAAGTCAAACTTTTAGCATCAGCTGGAGTCGGTAAGACGTATGTGTGAAATTTCCGGGCAGATGTCTGTGCTTGTTTGATTCTATCAGAAATATCTGATTTCTCTGCAAATATTGGAGCAGAATGACTAACTACACGTGGTTGTCTAGTAAAAACCTGCTCCTGGTTTCTGCCCAAATCCAACTGCAAGAAAATGTCTTTCAAAATAAATAAGCAACATCTCACAAGTTGACAATAAGAAGCATACAAAAGACCCAACAAATCTGAGCATCCAACTGAAAATCTCAAGGCAACATGTGGAGTGGCTCAAACCCTTAATAAACCCCTTTGAAAGTCCTTATACAAGCCATATGGGGAAAATATATAGCTAACATAATGTTCACCAAATACTAGATACAGCCACAGGAGTAGAACTTTACCTCCACTTCCTCCATCCCAGAGGTTAGGGTACTTGGAGCATCAGCGGGATCAAACTGCCAAAATCAGGTATATTAGACCAAAATCCAAAATTTGGCAAACTAAGCAAGTCATCATCTAAGATCAGATTTTGATAATGCATATAATATCACTATAGATCATAACTGTCATTCTCTTCCCAGGTGTGTCTCTTTAAATATACAGACACGGGCGGACAAGTTCAGATGTGCATTGAATGAGTACAAAAAATTGATCTAGGGATGTAATGACACTGAAGGACAAATGCAGTAATAAGAAGACTTATACTTATAGCTGATTTTAGTAGTTGTGAGATCGGAATCAGTTTGTGTAAAAATGTGTTGACTAGGATTAGGAAACCAAAAGATTATTTTTGTGCTGCTTGAAAACTAGCACCTCATCACTTTATCAAATATACCAAAAATAATTGGATGTAGCAAGTGAACTAGAAACATATTAGGGATCAGCCAGTTTTATTGTGGTTATTACAAGCTAACGGCAGGGAAACAGCATTTAACAATACGCCAAAAATAATTGGATGTAGCGCATGAACTAGAAACATATTAGTGATCAGCCAGTTCGATTGTGGTTCTTAAGCTAACGGCAGGGAAACAGCATTTAAGAATTGACATGCTACCAAAAGATTTAACAATCAAGCCAGTAGGCAGCTCACAATCTTCCGCAAAGGGAAAGATGCATGACAGCAATATGATTACCTACCTCCATTGAATCCCTCATTGGGAAAGAGTCATTTGGTTCCTGCTTATTTTTTCTATAATCAAAACTCAATTCACCATCATCATTGGCCTCATAGCTCTTGCCTCCATCCTCGCTATCATCCAATTCAACAGGTTGATAGTCAATGTGTTGGTTTTCAGCAACCATCCTTATTTGTGGTTCAACAGATTCAAGAGATTTAAGTCCTTTGCGGAAGAAATTAAGCTGTTCCAGAAAAAGAGAAATTACGCAGACAAGTAAGTACCCGATTCAAGAAAAAGATTGATAACCATTAATGAATAAATAAAGTTATGAAATGCACAAGGACACCTGTGCTCCATGGTGACGAGCTGCCTGGGTCAAAAGGCTCCGACATTGCCCTTGCTTCAGAGATTGTACACGGAAAATGCAAAGTCTTGCCATTTCCTCATAGTCCTCCCGAGCTGCCTGTAACTGCTGAGAAGTAAAGTTCTCACCTTTTCCACCTTTTCCTCTTTTTGCCATATACTCGTACACCTCCCTGCAGATCATGCCTGATGTTAGCAAGACTTGATTGAAATTTTATTTCTTAAAAAGGATTTTTGTATCATGTCAAAAAGACATATGGCGAGGGATACCTTTTTTCATCACACTGCAGTTTCATCTCCTGCATCAAGGAAGAAGATACAACCGACTGAGTAATGAGGAAACAATGCAAAAATCCTTACATATATGTGTTCTATAATCAGCCTTCAAAGGTACATCAGTATGGCAGTTTATTCAAATTAATAGATTTGTTTGGTTTGTTCAATAAAATTGTTTCTGCTCATCTGATATGGGTGGTTATTTAAGTTAATTCAATTAATCAGTCATAGGACACCAGAACCTGTCAAATTTACACTATGTCAATCAGTCAATGGCAATAGGCCACTGCAGCTAATATGTGGACTGGGGAGGGATGAAATCTTGGCCAAAGAAGACCACTAAATGACTGGAAGATCTATTTAGATGTTCACAGAAGTTTTGCTGAGGATAATGATGTGCTAATATGGCAGGAAGACAGCATAGGTGACTTCTCAGTCAAGTCTACTTATACAGCCCTACGGCCCTTAACAGGACAAGGGGACAGGAGAAAGAATGGCCATGGAAGATGATATGGAAACCTAAGGTACCTTACAAAGTGAAATGTTTCACTTGGTTTTTGGCAAAACAAGCTGTTCTAACACATGAGAACCTGAACAAGAGAGGCCATCAGTTAGCTTCTAGGCGTTACTTGTGTGGAGATCAAGCTGAGACAATCAGCTATATTTTCTTACATTGTAAATGGACAGAACAACAATGAAGAATGTTCACTAGCCTGAAGGGGATCAGGTGGGTGAAACCAGGATGCATTAGAAGAGTACTTAGTAGCTGGATCAGGTATGGGAAAGTTACAAAGAAGGAGGGGAGATGGAAGATTGTCCCAGCATGCATTTGGTGGTCAATCTGGAAGGAGAGAAACAATAGGAGCTTTAAAGATGTGCAGAACAGTCTACAGGATGTCAAAAAGAAGTGTTTAGCTCTATTTTACTTCTGGTGTAAACATGGTTTATTAGCTCAAACTGAAGACATCTTTGAAATTCTAGATTGTTTATAGGTAACACAAATAGACTTAAGCTTTTGATAGAATGTAATACTTTTGAAGGGGAACTACACTTTTGGTTGTAGTATACCTGTGGATAAATAGAGTATGTTACCAGTTCCAAAATAAAAAGTAATGCCTAGCTATAAAAGTCGATGTTTAATAGGATTAGCAAACACGACTTTGATTAAAGCAACCAAATTAATGAGAAAAAGAAATATATAAGTTAATTGAAACCCAACCAACCAAGCACTCTACATATATGGGACTGTTGGTGTAAAAACATTATCGATAATTTCAAACTCTACCAGATAGCTAAGAGGCCACAGTAGTGATGCATCTATTAGAAACTCCAACCCCACCCAATTAAGACTTTATTACAGCCCTTATTGTGGGAGACACTGAAGAATATCAAGTAACAACTTAGCATAAGCTAAAGTTGTACCTGGGTCAAAAGCATTAGGAGTTCATCAAATTTCTCAAAACTTGGGACAATAACAACAATGAAAAGGAAAGAAACATCATCAACCAATATAACTTTCAAAAGTTACAACCAGTTAAAGAGAAACAACTATAGAGAGGACCAAAGAATTAGCATGGCTTATAATTAAATAGTTTCTGAATTATAATTAAAAGTGTGGTTATTGAAAATATAGTCCATAAATAGCAGGACTGGAACAGTTAATAACTACTCCCTCCGTTTCAATTTGTATGTCTAATTTTGACTTGACACAGCGTTTAAGTAAATAAAATTTAGAATCTTGTGGTCTTAAATCAAAGATGTGTAAATGTACCAAATGTCCTTTAAACTTTGTGGTCTTAAAGATGTCATGTGGAAAGTTGAAATTAAAGAGTTGTCAAAAAAGGAAAGATACTTTCTTTTTGAAATGGGCTAAAAAGGAAAAAAAGACAAACAAATTGAAACAAGAGAATGAGGAAACTTGAACTTATCAAAAGGACGTAGAGATAATCAACAGAATCACAAAAGAACAAACCTCCACTTTCCGAAGTTCACTAAGAAGAGACTCAGATGGGTTTGTGATAGTTAAGATGATATGGGAACGCTGCAATACAGAAGGCAAAGGTCATAACCACATTCACTTAAATTTGGTAGATAAATTATTAATGAAAAAAAGAACAGGCACTGACATAGCAGTCTACGAATTTCTGAAGTTCTAATTGTACTCCTCCAAGCATCGACATTGCCTTGCCTGCATATAGATAGTATTTTACAAAGAAAAAAATCACAAAACAGAATGTGGAATGATAGGCAAGTCCATTTTTAAACAGTAGATTACATATTTTTTAGCAGCAAAACGCACGTATCAAAAAAAAGTCACAGAAAAAAAATGAAAACTAAGGAAACAGGAAGAAAACAAAAAATGGATAGAAAAAGATGTTATACATGTGTACTCGTCAAAAAATAGATCTTATGTGCGTGCAATCAGATTTTCAAGAAGAGAACAATAAGTACATATATAATAAATTAACTACATCTATTTCCATTTGGTACTATTATATTCTTTTTCATTTCTAAATTAGTTACACTGTTGGTGAGCTTCGGAGAACACAACCATCAGAGGGAAATGAGCGTTTCTTACAGTTCCTAATATAATTTGAACTGATGAGGAGATTGTGATCAGGTTGACAAGCTGAGACACAGTGGCAGAGCCAAAAAAACATTTTCTTTTTGTAATATATATGATTTGGATTCTAGTGTAGTGGTAAGGGTGATTCAAATATTGTCTTAGAACACCAATTCAAGTCCAAGGTATGACATTCTAGTCCTTTTTTTTAATCTCATATGACTTTCTAGCTCTGCCGCTGCTGAGACCCCAAATAAAAAGCTCTGAACCAGTAAAAGATAGAGCTTCTGCAAGGCAAAGGTATAACAGCGTGAAAAGTATAATATTCCCTCCAGAAATACCAAGGGCAAACCAATATTTCTTTTCAAACTGAAAAGTTCTAAGGGATTCACTAAAATTGGTGTCTTGACTTTTTTACCAAGTTCTAAGGAATTAATTAGAAGTGGAAACATCTAAGTATACATTACGCAAAGAGGTTAATGATCAAATAAGCTTTGCATGGAACTGGATGTTAATGATCAAATAAGCTTTGCACGGAACTGCTTGTTAAGCTGATAACTTTATTTAAGCAGTATAAATGATCTCCGACAGAAGCTAATAATGAAAATCACTATAGAATGATACAAGGAGACCTAAACATTGGTTAACTTACGATTTTCTCCATCACCATTCAATGCAATTTTCTCCAATAAGCAGGTTCCCATTTCCATCAAGGATTCTGAAAATTCTGAAAAAGGAAATGAGCAAAGTGATGATCCGTTTGATGAGCTAAATATGGAGATTTTTTTTGTGAAGTAAATCCTAGAATTTAATTTCTGGATTCTGTTACAGAATGTAAATAAAGCAATCTTTCGCTTGTTGTTATGAAACAAACAACTGATAAATCTCTTTTGAGAAATAGGAAGTAAGTATTAAAGTAAGAGTGAAGATGAATAACATTGGTAATACCATAGGCACTATTAGCCGCAGCTGCTGCTGCAGATAGCAAGCTGTCATAACAATCTCTCATGTCTTTCATATCCTGCAAAGGAAAATGAATAGAGGAGTTGAAACAGTTGAGTGATAAATCAGATGTGTAACAGGGGGAAAATGGATACGGGTCGGGTAAAATAGCAGAGGAATCGGAAACCCTAATAGTGAAGGAAGGGTACCTGTGAAGCCTGAGAAAGTCCATCCAAATGCAACAATATCTGGTGATCCTTCTTATCCTTGTGTAGTGCAAATTTCTTAAGCTTTCCGAAAGACGACTTCATCATTAATTTACTGCCTCTCTTTTCAGATTTACTATTGATCTGTCTCTACCTCACACCTAATCTCACACACACACACACACACTGTGTGTTAATAAATGATTTGGACAGAAGTGCAGTATGCCGTAGACCGGAGAAAGTAACTCTTAAGAATTGAAATAAGTTGCAGAGAGGGGTGGGAAGGAGGAGCTTATTAGTTTTACCAAGAAAATTCTAATGTCATGCGCCCAAGTCAGAATGGCAACTGCCTCTCTACTTTGACCCATTTTCTTAATCCACACAAACACTTGCTTAATTACTTGCCCCTTCTATTTTCCCCTATTCTACTTTAATAATAATAATAATAATATTGAAAAAATTGCAAACATTTAAACAATATTAATGGATGAACTTGTATTATGAAGATATTTGTACGGATATTTAAATAATATTTTTAAAAAATTATCCATCTAAATCATTTTGAGATTCAAATTTTAAAATAGACATTTTAATAAATATCGATCTAAATCATTTAAAATAAGTAAAATTTAAATTTAAAAAAATAGTTCAAATAGGAATAACTAAATTAAGTGCAAATAATGTGAGGCTTGAGTGATCTACTACCTCTCAGCTCAACTTATCTACCTAGGTTTTTCTATTTTGTGATTATGTTTTTTCAATTGGTAGATACTTTCGCTTGCCAAAAGTTTCACATTCAAACTGTTGAATATAGTAACAACAATTAAGTAATAGAAGAGATCACTGTTTCTCTTTTTTTTTAAAAAAAAATAAGTGTGGATGAGATTGTATTTTATTAATCAGAAATTTTGAATTTGAGTCTTAAATAGAATGATAGGAAGTGCTTCCCCTTAGATGGGATCTTATAGGATGTAAATTTAAAGTAGTCATACTCGAATAGGATGTTGCACAACAAATAAAAAACGAAGAAAAAAAACATTCTACAATATAGCATGAAAAGGTTGATCAAAATATGAATATAACATGATTCACAAGTAAATAAATGTGGTAACTAATTTATAGATGAAATCCATGGCGTGAGACAAAGAGCATAACATATTTGATGTAATTTTAGGAGTGAAATTTAGGATGGTAAAATATAGGTAGAAGAATAGTTAGAGTTTGGATCCAAACATGAAAGGAAAAGGAAAATGGTGTGGGTTTAAGGGTGTGTTTGGTATGGAGGAAAATGTTTTCTATGGAAAATGTTTTCCTAGAAAATGTTTTCCTGGAAAACAAGTAGATTTTGGACTTATTTTCTTATGTTTGGTTGGTAACTAGAAAAATTTTTTCCGGAAATGATTTTTAGTGTTTAATTTATAAATTAAAAATGTTTTTGAGAGACATCTTTTATTTTTACTAGAATAAAAATTAATTTATGAAATTAAAAATATTTTTTAAAAATAAAAATTTGGGTGGTG
>NC_028638.1:59361006-59405493 GCF_001406875.1 Solanum pennellii | reverse complement strand
AAATAAAATTAATTTTTGGGGGAGGGGGTGGGGTTGGGGGGCAAGCCGGTGGTGGGTGGGTGGGTGGGGCTGTCAGGGATCGAATGAAAAATAAAATTTTGAAATTGAAAATATTTTTTTCAAATTAATGTTTTTCCCCAAAAAAAGATAATTTGAAATTGGAGGAGAGTTTTGGAAAATGTTTTCCTTAATTTTTGAAGGGAAGTCATTTTCCTTAATTTCGAAGAAAATGAGTTGATTTGGAAAATATTTTTCAAGATTTTGTCCCAACCGAACATGAGAAAATTGGAAAACATTTCCCAGAAAATGTTTTCCTTCATACCAAATACACTCTAAGAATGAGTGAATTTGCAGGCTCAATGGCTTAATATGAAGGAAATCGATATCAACAAGACATGATTTGGGCCTGCGCTTATTTCTTAGCGAAAATTGTACATAATAGTAATCATTTAAATCAAAATAAATCTTATAGCTACTATTTAATTTATTTGTATTGCGCAATAAATGTTGCACATATTTTGTCAATTTGATTGGGACCCACGCATCTAAAAAAAAGGCGGAAGATTTATTTTATACAAATCCATTTCCTGTCTTCTCTTTCCCATTTTCTTTCAATTTTTTCTAAAATCTCTCCCCAAATCAATTTTTTTCAATTGATTGGGGCCCACGCTCTACTTTTATACAAATTCATTAGTTATTTTTACTCTCCCAATTTCTTTTAATTTCTCCTAAAATCTCTCCCCAAATCAGAATTTTCTTTAAAAATTATATATAGTTTCCACTTTATAAATTTTAATTATACACAATTTTTTAAAATTATAATGTACAATTCCACTAATACATTAATAGTTATTGTATTAGAGTTTCTTGTATATACAATATAAACATTTACATTTGATACAATTTTATGCATTGTTTTTTTATAAGGATACTTTTTGTATAATGATCATTTAGACATATACAATTGCACAAACTTATACACATAAATAAATTGAAATCTGTTTGTATAATGTATATACATAGAATCATACATCCAAACTAAGGACGAATCTTCACTGTATAAATAAACAAATTTGAAAAAATAGACAACAATTTCATATACTTATTCAACTCAAAACAACACCAACAGGTATATGTATATAAACTACAACGAGTTCTGTTTTTCATTTATATACATATTCTCAATATACACTTATATAAACAATTTCTTTTGTCTTTCTCTCTTTTCCGTTTTATGCAAATTCAAATTGTATATAATTTTTCTCTTTCTCGTTTTATACAATTTATTTTATACAATTCGTTTCAATTGTATATGTATAGATTATACACATATATGTTTGCTATGGAGCGCAATTATGCAAACTTTGCTATAGCATACAAATAGAAATTTTGTATTTGCTATATGTGAAAGTTGCCCTATTTCTTATGCGTCTCATAGCCTTGACAAGTACTGGACCAAAACATACATACATCCTAATCCATCAAAGTCCAACAAGAAATAACGACTTCTCTGGTATTTTGAAATGAATTAATATAGGCTTAAGTCATACATGGCCACCTAAAGTTGTCCACATATTTCACTTAGACACTTCAACTAAGGCTTGTACCTATTGAACACTTTATTTATTCCTAAATCATTCCTATTAAATACAAAATGATGACATGGCAAAAAGAGTGTGTTCCACTCTCCTTGAGCGCGTATAGCTATTAAAAATTTAAATTTTTTTCTTTTTTTCTTTTTGTTTTCCAACTTATATACTTAATTTTTTAAAATTAAATTAAAAAAAATGAAAAAACTTGTCTTCTTCTTCACTTCTTCACTGCATTCATTATCTAAGTACTCTTTATTTCTTTTTTATTTTTCTTTTGCTTTTACCTTAATTTATTAAAAGTTAATAGATCTAAAACTCAAATGTTGTAGCAAAGCTTCATTTTTTTTTATAAAAATGATATTAATTGATTATTCTTTTAATCAAAAGTTGTTATTTTTTAAAGATAATTATGGTAGCAGGTGATTAAAGAAAATTCAAGTCGTTATTTTCTTTAGATAATTATGGTAGTAAGTGATCAAAGAAAATTTAAAATGGGCGAAAAGCTTTAAATGGCAGGAAATTTTGACGAAGAAGAACAGGGATGGGGGTTGATAAAATAATTTGTTTTTTCTTTAATTTTTTTTATCTAAATTGCCACGTGTTATCATTTTATTGGTCTATCTGCTATGCATTTGTGTTTGAGACACACGCACTTATGTCTTTCCATAAATTTTCATTTTGTGTTTAATAGATATAAATTTGTTAAAATTAAAGTGTTCAATAGGTACTGCCCTAAGTTAAGGTGTCTAAATGAAATATGCGGACAACTTTAAGGACTTGTATATGACTTAGGCCATTAATATACAACATGTATATTGGAGTTTACCTATTAGATATTCTACTATCATTATCTGTCGGAATAAAAATACTTTAATTTGTTTTGACTTGATATTGAGTTTCAAGAAAGTAAGGAAAACTTTTAAATTAAAGATATGTAAAATGTATGAAGATGTTCTTTAATCTTGTGGTCTTAAACGCACTGCGCAGAAAGTTGAAATCAAAAGGGAAATAAGACCAAATAAATGAAACGGAAAGAATATTGTATTTGAGGAACATGTCTATCACTCTGTGTGGAGAGTCGATAAAACAAGGTGATGATTATTGTATCTAACTGCTTTGGTTTCAAAACATTGTAATATATTTTTAAGCAATTAGGAATTGAAGATTGGAACTCTTAAATATAGAATTGGGAACTGAAGACTAATGGAGTAACGGTTATTGTTGAATTAATATTCACTGTCACTAGCAAAAGTGCTCTCTTTTTGAATTCATGCGTGTGTTGTCATCGTCTCACCAAGAAATTACGGGTAGCTTAGAGAAACGTATATAAGCAAAAGAATGAAACCCAAATAGAACTGCGCCATGTGAATATAGGTCAGTTTGGTATATGAATGAATATATTTCCTTCCATTTGTTTAAATCTGTTATCATCATAAGAAAAGAAATACATTTGACCTGCCCATTTTTTTTTTTTGACTATTTGCATTGAATTATGAATTCCTCGAAACTTGTACTTTTAACTAACTTATATTACTTTTGAGATGTCATAAATGATTCCCCTCTACTTGAGATTAAAACGTTACTTGCTTTGCTTTCTCTAGAAAGGTATCTAGATACATGTCAATTTTAACTATGATTTACAGCCACAGGGACAATTGGTTCCTCTCTTCCTTCCATCATCCTTTCAAACCATCTTAATTAACTTAACTTTGGGACTCCTCCTCTTTGATTGGTAACTAAAGTGATTTGGACTGTTTAATAACCAACCTAATTGAAGTGAGTTTAAAATTCCAAGACAATTCATAAACTATTTTGATATGATTACAGAGTAGCCAGAGAGGGTGCAAATACAATGAAAATCTACATTTCTACACTAGTGGGAGGGAGTGCACGCTTTGTTATCTACAATCATTTTATGATATGTTATTGTTGTATCAGTTCGGGGATAAGTTTGAGCAGAAAAGACAATTCCCTCTGTGAAAATTGAGGTCTATTTTGAACCTTTTCCTCCCCTTCCAGCAATATCTCATCTGGCTTCTTCACTAGCTTACACACAGCATCTGTTACTTGTTCAACAAAATCCACTATCACTCCATCAATTCCCATCAGGTGTTGCATATACACAGCTTCAGGCACATTACTGAACATATAATAAATAAATGGTTAGTTAGTTAGTTAGTTAATAAGTAAGTTAGTGTCCGACTGAATCAATACTACTTACTTCAATTTGCCGTATGTCAGGAGAGACAGCTTGGACTCTTTGATCTTGTTAACTAGTCCTGGATTCCTGAAGATGCCTTTCACCTCCGAAACAATACCTTCCAAACCACCCTCTAAGCACAGTTTAGTGGCCTCTTCCAACGAGTTCCTTCGAACATCATAGTAAATCTCTGTACCTCCATTTGTGAGAAAAAACACCTACACAGTGCCAAAAGGTAAGTATGTCAGATCGAATTCACTTGTTTAAGATAGATTCAAAAATGTAAACGTACGTACAGGGTAACATGTCTGGAGCTTCTTGACAAGCAGAGCAGCATCAGGCTGGAAACTTGAGAATATGATTGGTCTGCCTTTAGCATACTCTAATACGACATGTAACACTGCTTTAAGAACATGGATGAGGTAGTCCTGTTGATAAACAATGTGATCATCAAATTTGAGCTCGATGTTGAAACCAATAGATGGATTCACTTTCTCAAAAGCTTCTTTTAAGGTACATGCGGAATCATCGGTTTCAACTGTCCAGCTAACAATCTTTCCATCTTTAGTTTTCCTCATTAAAGGTTTTCCAGTGAGACCCTCTTCTTTTTGGGGTCCATAGCTAAGAAATTCAGCAAGTGACAATTCAGTAATTCTCCTTTCATAAACTGTACCCTGCACACGCACGCACCATGAGAATGAGATTTGATTAGAAGAGAAAGGGGTTGTTGGATATTAAAAGAGCTTACATTATTATGTTGAGTGAGGATGAAATCGTCGTGAAAAATAACAGGGCAATCATCCTTTGTCACCTACAAACATAAAATGACATTTACTTTGGTAATCTAAATGTAGAATCCATCTACTGGGCCAAGATCTAGGGTTTATGGTTTTTCTGTTACTATTAAAAGATCGGGTCGGGTCGGGTCGGATTTTTATAGAAAGAAAAAAGGAAATACGCGGAAAATAGAAAATTACCTGAACGTCAAATTCAATAAAATCGATTGGGTAATTGGCAGCTGCATTGAAAGAAAGAATGGAATTTTCTTTGAGGGCATTCATCCTCCGGTCAGCCGAGTGCAACAAATTCATCCCGTTCCCTCTGTGTCCAACAACTAAAAATTTGGATGTTCTTCCAATTTCAATGCCTGCAAAGCAAAATAAAAGATTATGTATTGTCTAGAAAGAAAGAGAATAAATTAGTATAGAAATTAAAGACAAACGAAACCTTGAGAGAATCGGGTGGCATATAGAGGAGCTTTGTCAGGGACTTGATCTAGATTGGGAACATCGGAAACATGAACAGCTGTAAGAGCCATTGTTGTTGTATTGTTATATACTACTAGTATATATTTTATATATTATATATGAGAAGAAGAGAAGAGAAGAGAAGAGAAGAGAAGAGAAAACGGGATGATTGGATTGGATGCAACAACAAGTAAGAAAAGAATGGTATTTATGGGAGGTTTGAGGGGATCAGGAATATTCTCAATCCGTAATCGGTGTTATGCTTTTGGATATTCCTCTCTCCCTCCCCACGTACATCAGACGCGTCCTCCTCTTTAATCCTTTATTTAATTAATTAATACATCACATATTCCTTATCAAATCTCAACTCTCTTATATATTTATTTTTTTCAAATATTAAACTTCATGCTGCAATAATTCGGCTTGGAAAAGTACGAAATTTCCCTTCAGTAACCATATTCGCTCCCCTTAATCGTCGTTACTTTTTAAAAGTTAATTTCGATGTTGCATTTGCAAGGAAGAATATGCTAAATATATACCACATGATGCTATTTTGAAAAGGATATCTATAGACCATAATTTATACTTTCTTCTTTTACAATTTACTATTGGGTCAAGTTTAAAAAGATTTTTTCTTCTTACATGTAGTACGTTTTTCGATTGCTAGGACAAGTTTAAAAATAAAAAATTTGATTTGATTTATTTTTAAATTTTATGCCTAGTCAAATAAAGAGACTTAAACTTCTTTTTTTTTAAAAAAAAAAATTGTAATAGTCAGCTTACAGCTAATTGGTTTCCTTCGAGATTTGTGCGAGTAGGTATGTAAAACGTGCAATGATTCGCTCATATTGCAAGCAGTTATTCATTCCATTTAGATGATATTTAATTCTTTTTCTGACTTGGTAAAAAGATTAACTTAATTACTATTAGTCATGATTGATGAACTTAACCTTTGCAATATATATATACATATATATATATTGAAATTGGTGTATGAAACATGTATTCCACAATTGACATAGCAAGGCTGAAGCGACAAATATAAATTTGATGATGAGAAACATAAATTCTAATTAATTACTAATTAATATTGCAATAGGCAAGGTAATATTATTAATAAAATAAGATGATGTGTAGCCACGAGATGCTGACATGTTATGGATAACGTTCTGAGCGAAGAGTATTTTGGAAGTTGTACACATTTATTTATTGCAAAATTTTGCTGACCACTATTCTCCCTTTATTTATTAAAAAAACCTTAGCTGGATCCATCCACTACTCTTATTAATTCCGTTCCATACTCTTATCAAAAATAATTGTCTCCATTATTTTATTAAAATAAATAATAGAATTTGTTATATATTACTTTTGCAATTATTTCTTAAAATATATTTATATTTATTTGTAAAAAAATTTAAAAGAATGTATTAAAGGGTGAATTAATAAATTTATTCTTTTATTTATAATTTTTTGAGAGTGTAATAAGAAAAAATATGGCAACTTGGAATATTTTTAGATGTCGTATTGCTTTTATTTTTATATACTTATTAATGATTATTTAAGACAAATCATGACTGGTAATTTTTTTCTCCATCAATCTGATTTACATAATTTGCTTAAAGTTGGATAGATTATGTTTTTTCTTAATTAAATTAATTTTAGACCCCCAACGTAGCGTAGATACATGTTATGTTTGTGAAATAGAGTGTAATTAGAATATGGCGGGAAATGTGCATTAGTTGAGCTGTACGATAGTAGGAACAAACACTTTATCGAGTATAATTTTTTTAATTTAGGGTAATATGAAGAAAAATGTTTTTCATGGAAAATGTTGAGTTGTACGATAGTAGGAACAAACACTTCACTGAGTACAATTTTTTTAATTTAGGGTGTGTTTGGAATGAAGTAAAATATTTTCCATGAAAAATGTTTCCCTAGAAAATAAGTAGATTTTAAATTTTTTTTTTCATGTTTGGTAGGTGAATAGAAAATATTTTCCGTGTGTTTGATTTATGAATGAAATTAATATTTTAGGGGGGTGGGGGTGGTTGGGGGAGGGATCGGGTAAACAAATAAAATTTTAAAATTGAAAATATTTTTTTAAATTGATGTTTTTCGAAAAAAATGCAATTTGAAATTGGAGGAGAGTTTTTAAAATGTTTTCCTTAATTTTTGAAGGGAAGTCATTTTTCTTAATTTCGAGGAAAATGAGTTGATTTGAAAAAACATTTTCCAAAACTTTTATATCAACCAAACATGAGAAAATTGGAAAACATTTTCCATCGTACCAAACACACTCTTATTATATACACAATATTTTGCACAGGGAACATTAATATTATTTGAAATTTTTTAATATATACAAATATTAATATATAAAAAATATTAATATTTTAATTTTAATTTACCTAAACTATTTGCAAAAGTTGGTGGAAACTATTCTCCCTAATCTTTTAGTGACGATGTTTTATATTTACCCATGACTATATTATTTGTGTTATAAACAATTTGTATTATAGTGAATGTCTAATTATGTGGAGTCCTTGTAGGATATGGTTAGGAATCCTACTTGGGGACCAAGTAAGGTTTCCCTATAAATAAAAGATTTTCCTTCATTGTAAATAAAATTTGTGAAAGATTAATGAATCCTAAATATACTTCAAGATGAATAAAAAATCTTTCTCTTCTCCCTACTTTATTCGTCTTCTAATTTCATATAGTTTCATAACACGTTATCAGCACGATAATTGTTCTATTCTTAAAAAATTATGAAGAAGACGAGAAAAGTACAAAAGAGATCTTGCATAAGTTATGCAATAAGATTCTTATATCTTCAAGGTATGATTTATCTTTATGTTATAATTATTTATGTGACAGATCTGGAGGTACCATCTAAAGTAAGTATTTAAAGAGACTTGTTGACTTTTTATACGTTTAATTTTAATCGATTGGGAAGAGAATTTCTTAATTTATTTTAATAATTGAATAAGCACAATTTAGTGAAAGGTATGTTTTCAACCTTTATATGAGGTATGTGATCTATTAAGCTATATTTATTAACTACTAATGTTAATTATAAGAAATCAATAATCTCAATTCTGTGTGTAATTATAATGTACGATCATATTAATGATCATCAAAAGTGATAAAATTAAATTATCTTGAAGGCTTGAGGTTGAGCCTCATTGTGGGTAAGACGATAGATTTGAGTTTTATCGCACCAAAAGAATAAGACGATGGATTTATGTCTAATCGCACAAAGAGGGTAAGACATTGGGTTAAACTCCTGATGCACTATGATGATAAGATATTGGGTTCAGACCCGTCGATTTATGACCTAAGACACTTTTATATGGATAAGACATTGAATTTGAGTCTTAATGCACCATATTGATGATATAATAATAACTAAAGAAAAACTACTGTGTTTTAGATAAAGAGTCATGAAATTTACTGAATTTATTCCATTACAAAAACGAATGTTGTATTAGTGCATAATATGTCTGAAAGAAGACAAGTGATTGAATAATGCACATAAATATGGAATGAGGTACTAGCTATCATAATTTGATAAGCTCACATGTTTGTGTTCCATTCATGAAGAATGAAAACTTTTGATAAATGCTAAAATATGGATCCATTCTCTAAAGGGAATGAGGTGTAAGCCACCATGCTAGGCATGAGAAAGATTCCGACCTTGGTCAATGATGTGGTATCACCAAGAATGTCTCTAAGAAGACATGTATTATAGAAAAGTTTCATGTTTTATCTTCGGGGTTGTATTGGACAAGAATTAATGTAATTGAGGCATATTCTATGGTAAATAAGAAGTTTACTAATTTCAATACTTTCTTAGTTTGACACGATTGTCTGCGACATCGTTAGTCTATAATGTTTAAACGAATTATGGAAATTTAAAATGGACTTTCATGGAAGAAACTAAAAATTCTTTTAAATGGTGAATTTTCTTGTACTACTTGTTAGCAAGGCAAGCTAATTGTGAGACCACCATAAACGAAAGTTGAGATTGAATTTTCTGCGTTCTAGGAACGTATACAGGTATTTGTGGACCTAGTCATCCAGCAAGTGGATTGTTTAGATATTTAATGATCCTAACAAATGTTTCTTCTATATGATCTCATGTGTGTCTATTATTATCTCACAACTTGATGTTTGCAAAAATGTTGGCACAAATAATATGTTTACATGCACAATTTTCTTCAGATTAGTTTATTCAATGATGGAATCACGACTCACCTAAAGGGTAAAGTAATTGGGAAGAAATAAATCTAAAAATTACTCTTGGAGTAATAAAATTGAAATTTACTCATATAATAGTAAATCAGAAATTTACTAAAGCAAAAGGCACATGGCGTAGTAAACTTGGAATTTACGATTATTACTAATTTTATTAGTTGGCATGAATAATTTGGTCATCCTAAAGATGTGCATACTAAGTAATGGACATACACATTGAAAAACTAGAAGATTCTTTCAGAATTCTTTACGTTGCTTGTTCTCGTGATAAAGTTGATTGGATCAACTAAAGTTGGGACAAAATCCCTAAATTCTGAAAAGTATAAAAGGTGAATATGAGCCTGTTTACCTATCATGTGATATGATAAAAAGATGCATCAATAAGATAATCACATGTGCGTTTGTTGTCAACTTGCAGTTTGACATTCGCAAAATTGTTTGTGCAAGATAATTGAGCTAAAAGCACAACTTTCAGAAGATGAAATCAAGATAATTCATCTTTGATAATATTGATAAATATATAAGATGATGTGACATTAAATGTCTCATATAGTGAATCATTGCTTATGAAAATAAAGTTTCATATGTTGATCTGGAATATGATATTACATACAAACATAATTGTATGAATCAAACCAATAAGTTATGATCAATTTTTCTGTTTATTGATTTATGGTCAGGGACCAAATAGTTTTCATCTGATAATTTTGATGTGCAATATATGATTAATGAATATACTATGATGCACAAAGATAGATTCTCCAAAAGATTGAGATATATGTTAGGTTGTCTAACATAAGGGAGGAGATTAGAAGCAACACAAAAATTGTAAATAATCCGATTGAATGTCCCTTAAGGATAGAGTCTATGACATGCATGAAACATGATAGACTAATCAATTCTAAATAAAATAATCCTTGAAAAAAGGGGAGGATCAAAGAATCAAAATGATCATAATAAGGAGACAATGTGCTCTTGGAGAGCCTACGACATAACACTTTATGAAACCTCATGAGAGGGGTAGCTACCTAAAAATAATGAAGTGATGAGATTTCAATAAGTTTTGTCGTATTGTGAATCGATATAAAATGGTATATCGTTGACGATATCTTTGATACAATAGCGCGCAATATTGTAAAAGATTATGAGAATATAAATTCTACATCTATTAAAGCATGCTTGTATAGAAATAATTATCAAGTGAAAAGTGGAATGATGCATCTTGGTAAGCGTAAAACTTATTTGACTTGCAATCTAGGCACTAGAAAAGATGTCATACATCTAATATTGAATGTTGTTACTTGACAAAATTAAATATCCAATAGGTTCAAAATCTAAAGCATATACAAGTTTTTGGAAAACTTGTTTATCATCCTCATAAGGATTAAATCGATTCAAAATGCATGAAGCATATACAAATATTGTTATACAAGTTGATAACTAGAATTGAAACTCTTGAAGAGTTTTCAAAAGACAATAGATTATTTGCTTAAAGAAGTTAAAGTGAGGAACTTGCAGAAATATTTGATCTCGAAGTGAAGATTCATAAAAGCAGATAGAAGAAATCATATTTCGTCAAGGTTTTTCTACACTAATGAGCTCCCAAGAATGGTGATATCAACATGTAAGAGGTCTGTTCAAGTAATACTATAGTTGATTTATTCACCATGTTTCTACCAATTACAACTTTCAAGAAGATGGTGCACAAGCTTGGAAAACGAAGATTCTAGTCTCTGAATTGATGTTGTCATTAGGGGGAGTTAATACGCGATGTTTTCCTCACAAGGTTTTGTCCCATTGGGTTTTCCTTGTAAGGTTTTTAATGAGGCATCCATAATGCGTATTATTAGATATGTGTACTTGGGGACCAAGTAAGGTTTTCCCTATAAATAAAGGATTTTCCTTCATTGTAAATAAGATTTGTGAAAGATCAATGAATCCTGAATATACTTCAAGATGAATAAAAAATCTTTCTCTTCTCCCTACTTTATTCGTCTTCTAATTTCATATAGTTTCATAACAATTTGAAACTTTTTAAGGTTTTTTTTCTCCATAAAAAATGGTAATTGATGGTTGTGATGTATTATTTCATCATATATCGTAATGTATTGTTTTGATGAATATAATATCTGAATAGATTGTATCGTTCTCTGTTATATTATGTCAGATATTTATAATTTGAATAATAAATCTACAGGAATAAAATTGTAAGACCCATAGTCTAGTAGACCATCTAGGGTTAATCTTGAGGGCATGATATCTCATCTGAAGTATTAAATGAAACCACACACACATTTGATAAGAAACCATCTACAAATGCCAACGTTCTCTACACATCAACAGAAAGACTTCTCAAGAAGGGTCATACTATTTCCTTTTTTTAATTTAATGGATCCTAAAGGATGGAAAGTTGAGGAGTCCCTTAGGCTTAACTTGTGCTGACACAACGGAGATGTTGGTAACAACTATGGTGGTGTTGGTTAGGTGGCTATAAAAAGCAAGTTTTGTTGGCTCATGGCTGTGATCGAAAGGAAAAATATTATGAATGCTTGTTTGTTCCAGGAAAAGAACCAGTTATTCTATGGTTGAAGAAATAGAATTGGACTACCTTTTTAGTTGGTGTTATCATATTATAGAAGAATTCCTCCGAGCCATAATTATTACTACACGGCCATATATACTATTGTGGTTACACAAACATTAGGGACTTGTGTATTTTCTCTATTTTTACTCAAATCAACCCCTTACTGGAGTTTCCTTGTGATTCAGCAAAAGGAAAGTAGACCCAGATTCTTACTTGTAAAATAACAACTGTTGCAACGTACTATATATTATATTATATGGGACTCTTGCCCACATTGTTTAAGCACAAAGAATAAATGCACCGCCTAGCATGAACATAGCAAAACTAATGTATTACACTAACTAATCCACACATACAATACAAGTTTTAGGAATTAAAACCACCCCTCATATCACACAACACTTCACTTCCTAAAGCCAACATCTGATAATACACGACACTGAATGACCACATACCATACACCTCCAAGAACCACTAATCTATTCAATCCAGTTTTCATACTATCTGTTAATCACAACTTTTTTTGTTCTGTTGGTCTGCTACTCCCACCTGTTCGATTAGCTTCTCCCACTCTTGATGCCAAAGCAAGAACTTCAGGTGACATCTCCCAGCTTCCACTTTTCCTTCCCCAGCTTGATCCTCTAGGATGTATTCCTGCACGATCACTCTCATCTACTGTACTTCTTATCTCAGGAGACATTTGCCCTAACATGCCATCTTTAATGTTCAGGCCATCATTGTCGCTAAGTTGTCCTTCATTATCCCCTACTTCACTCCAAACCGCTTTCCTGCCCATTTCTATGTCCTCCACAGCCTTCCCCATGTTTGGACTCACAAAACCCCCACCTGCAGATCGAGTTGGCACCTTGGGTTCCCTGGGCACCTTTGCACGGAAATTGTTCTTGGATGGAGGAATACTAGTACAAAATATCTCCTTGAAATTCTGCATCACTCCTCTGTTGTAGGGATTGGCACGCCAATCATATCGGTATCTAAAATTCTCATAAGTAGTCTGCAGTACCCAGAAAATAGACGTCACTCGCAGTTCACATCAAAATCCAAACCACCTTAGATAGACAAAAGGGAAAAACACAATTACAACCCATGAACATACCTGATTAGTACTGATGAGGTATAGATGAAAAGCAGTAAGACCTCCAACAAACCATACTGATATAAAAGTGTATGCTATTAGAACAATGGAAGCCGGTGTTTTGATCATTGCTTTCCATATGGTGGTGTCATCTAGAACCATGATTCTCTTAATATAGACCCAGCAGAACCCAAAAACATATATGCAAAGAAGCGTTGTAGAGAAGACAAACATAAAGAAAAAACGGTAGTTTCGCTGCAATAAAAAGACACAAGTTTCAGAAATCTGTGCAACGTAAGGAAATAGTCCAAGACATCAACACTAGATGATCCGTTTTAAAAGATGCATTTGTTACAGAAATTATCAGCGCAAGCAAAGACTATAGATATTTCTGATATCAAAGGTGGACGTGACATTAACAGGTAAATTGACCAGCCTGACTTCATAACTTCATAAATCTGAGAATCACGACAGCAAGTACTGTACGCAAGGACAAAAAGATTTCAGCTGAAATGTGAGAACTTAAGCATGTGGATATGTGTACTAAACCCTCTAACTTTATTTCCACTGCGAAGATCTAGAGTGCTAAATATTTCTAAAACATATAATTGTCTGCATGATGGCCATTTGAACTAAATGCTCAGTTACAAACCTTTAAACGTTCTCCTGCTGCCAACAGCTTCAATAGTTAAAAGAGTGATTCATAAATTAGTATTAACAGTTTTACATAATTATAAACTTGAGAGCTAGATTTCAAGATGCTTTGAGGATCTAATACTTCAGATCCACAGCATTGCTTCATTCAGACAACAATTTATCTTTAGACATTTTATGTAACTTACTTGTTTTCGCGAATTGACATTAGAGTGAATAGGTAATTTTTAAAAAAAGATAACAAAGAAAGAATCGGTCTTACATTTTTTATTTGTTTTTACAATTAAAAGAATCAGTCTTTTGTTAAGTCTCTTTTTATGAGGTTTCAATGTGAAGAGAAAGAGTGTGATTATGATAAAATGTCTGGTAACTCTCCATATCAGATTATATGCAATAGTTCAGCAGACATATCAAGCATTGAAAAGTAAAACTGAAAAGAGAGCATATCAGTTACTAGTGTGGCAGTACTAACTAAAAATATGTTACGAAAAAAGAAAAAGAAAAAAGAAGAACTATTACCAGCCCAATGCATTGCCCTACCCAAGGGCAGTGATGGTCAAATCTTTCAACGCAGTTATTGCAGATTGAACAGTGAGAACAGCGGGGAGGTCTATAAAGCATGCAGGTGTCACAGTATTTGATCTTGACGGTAATGCCATTGACCTCAACTTCTTTAATGCGAGGCAAACGTAATTGAGGGGTTTGTCCACCACCTTCAACAGTACCATCATAACCTTCTGGTTCTGGAGGGTGTGCATTGCGAGGAATTATTCCTGGATCCCTTCCAGATGTGAGAAGGAGTAGAACTAAAACCTGTAATATTCAAATGTGAAACTATTAGACATACAAAATAGGAAGGCAATTAGGTTGCCAATCCTTTTCATTGTAAGGAGAGCCACTTAACCGTCGAATGGAAGACTATTGACACAACCAAGCCAACCTTACATCGTTGAGATGCAGTGCCAAGTTGATATGTGATCAATTTTGAGATCATTGATTTTCTAATACTCGGAATTTTGTTTCCAGTAACCGTGAGATTAAATAAAGGCAAGTTTATAGAGCTATTGTGTTGTCATAAAGTGCAGGTGATGAGGATGTTAGAATCAATGAGAAGTAGGGAGAGAGAACTTACATAGAATGTGAACACAATGACTACAACCATAATCAATATCCCCAGGTGATTTGAAAAATCATCCATGAGCTTTCTTGCAACAAAGACACAGAAAACTGAGACAGGGGCCACTATGAGAAATATGGTCAGTGCTAGGGATCTTGCGTCTGGCCCAAATATGAACCTTCCTTGGAAGAAAAATATCTGTCAGAAATTTAAGAAAAAAGCAGGCATAAAAATTCCAGTAAGGAGATAACTTTTGTCTATTTTTTAAGATAGGAAGTTTGATGATAGTACATCGTTTTTATAGACCTGATTCAGTTAATGTGACATCCATTGTATTTCATGATTTAAGTTTTAGATGAGATAGCAAGTGTGAATAAACTAGAAACTAATGGGATAAGCTCTACTTGTACTTACATTGCTTCCTTTCCATGTCTGGTAAATCCGCAAGTCCTCGGATCCAGACAATGGATCGGGTCGTTTTGGAGGAGGAACCACATACATCTCTGGGGCTTCCTCGAGATCTCCAGCAGCAAACAGAGAGACTTATGTGCCTCGCCGGCCAAACAGTCAGATTCCGGTGAAGTTTTTTTGGTTAAATGAGCCGACAAAGGCATGAGGGTAAAGAGAGAGTGTGTAAAAAGGGTTTGGTTTGGTTTGGTTTGGTAGGGGACCCATTGCTCACTTTACAGGATGGTCAAACTGACGTGGCATATTATCGTTGGCTGACATACTGGAGTCTGGACCCCATCAACTTTTGTTGCCTTTCCTTCTTCACTAATGCCCTAGCCCTCCTATTTCTATTTTTGTTTGATAATCAATTAGTTTCTGTAATGAAATTACTTGTTTACTCACCCACCAACCAAATGACCCTCTTTCTCACTTTTATACTCCACTTTTAAGGAGTTCATCACAGAAAGAAAAAATATATATTTATATATGCTTAAATAATGTAAATACAATTCATGTCAACAAAACTTCCATTTCAATTTTAATTTGAAAAAAGCTGAAGAATAGTATCAATTGGTTCTATGGTGTAGTGGTTAGCACTCTGGACTTTGAATCCAGCGACCTGGGTTCGACTCCCGGTAGGACCTTATGCTTTTCTCTTTTTCAATTTGTTTTTGTTGTCTCCATAAATAATAGATCGTTCATTGATTAGATTTGATTTTAAATTTTGAAAATCAATATTATTTTGTATATAAATTTCATAATTATTTATATATTAGTCATAAATAAAATCTAATATTTTGTTAAATTTTAATTAACTTAAGTCTTAACTTTCACATTTTCTTAAATCCAACACTTAATTTTTATCCCGACTAAGACCAAGTCAATCAAAATCTTTATTTTTACCTACCCTGCATAACATTAGATAGTCACATTTTTTTTAATTGAATCACTTTATTCGCATAATAATAACTATAGTATGACTAAATTGAATACATAATAACTTTCATGTGGATTGTTCATGTAATAGGTTTTTGGATCTATCGAGATGCATATACTCTCAATAAATTTAATTTATTACTTCAAACCAAAAAGAAGAAAACCCCCGAATCATACCAAACCAAATCGATGGTTATTTTTTTTTTCATTTGGTTTGGTTTTAGAAATTTAAGGTTTTATTTAATAAGCGATCCAAACCGAACCATGATTGTTCATGGCTAAAAGAAATCAAACCAAACCACAATTCGAACCAAACTAATCAAAAACTTGAAATTTCGTTTGATTTGGCTTTGCATTTTGAATATCAATACTATTTAGTTTGGTTTTGATTTTACTAAAAAAAGACAACTGCAGAAATATAGAAATTGAACTGATAATTAGATATATAAATTTTATAATTATTTATATATTATTCATAAATAAAATATAAATATTTTTTTAAATTTTAAGTAACTTTAAGTCTTTAGCTTTATCATATTCTTAAATCCAACACTTAAATTTTATTTATGAATAATATAAAATATGTTCAAGTCCATCAAAATTCATTACTTTAGTTAAGATTCTCACACTTTCTCTTAATTGAATCTCTTTATTCGTGTAATGATAATTTTAATATTGCTTAATTGCTCATTGAACCAACAATAGTTTTTATCTCGATTGTTCATATACTAGGTGTTTGTGTCGATCAAGATATATTTATCCTAAAAAATGTATTACTTTCAAACTGAAAAAAAAAACAAAAAAATTGAACCAAACAATAGTTATTTTATCCGTTTGGTTTGGTTTTAGTAATTCAAAAAATCGACTAGATTAATTTGATTTTAATTTTTACCAATAACCGATCTTAACCGAACCACATGAGCTATTATACATGAATTTATTTATGATGTTTTGAGGGATAAAAAGTGAAATAAGAAGATCCATACCTACGTTACTAAACTCTGTACGGTACAATTCTTACATTATTACTCTTGAATCCTTAATCCATGTGGTTGCTTATATATTTTAATTTAATTTAATGTTCTTGTTTGTTTGGTTAGTACTTGAACAAAACCTAATTAGTAGTACTTATTAATGATAAAATGCCATATCGTGGTTGTATTGAATTTATTTTGTCAAGCATACAAATACATCAATAATGCCAATAATTTCTTTTTTATGAGTATATACATACGACTATGTTTCAAAATTTGAATAAAAATGCTGTTCTGTGACAAGGAAACTAACTTACAATCAATCACCACCTTGATTTATAATCTAAATCATCATCCGCATTCTGTTTTCCTTTCTCTCTCCAGGTCTCGCCCCACTTCTTGGCCTCTGCAACAGCTCTCTCCCGCTCTTGATCTTTGTTTGAAGCTCTTATTTCTGTTACATCCATCTGAGCTCCATCAAAATCAACAGAGCTTCCATTTGTCCCTTCTCCCCCATGAGATCCAATCTGAGCTGCATGTGAATCATGCTTTTGGGATGCAAAGTAACTCAAAGCAAGCACGATGTCTTTCATGAGAGGTCGAGCATGGGGATCATCCTGAACACACATTAAGACCAGTTCTACTACCCTGCGGAAGACAGATTGTGGAAATTTGCCTCTTAACATTGGATCCGCTAACTGTACATAGTTCATGCGGTCTTTTAACATAGGACGTGCCTGAGAAACTTCACTGTTAGCAGGGAGAAAAGGAAGCGCACAAACAGGAGCCTACACTTCTCATTCAGAAAAAGAAAAAAAAATCAAACTATGATACATTTCAATCGTCAGAACTGTGCAAACATGGTATTTTATCAATTGATAGATCTGTCATTCTCATTTTTCGGTAACTTTGGGCCTCCTCCAAGACAGAGAGAGACCTTCAACTATAATACCTTTGACACGTTGATATTACTATGCATCACTCATAGAAGAAACTTTATGCTTCAAGAGTCAAGAAAGGACACACAAACATTTTAAAACTCAATAGTGAAACAAAAACTTATATTTGTGTCTCAAAGTTGGTTCATTTTCCAGCTTGCCAAGTATAATGACTTTAAATGTGAAGTAATTACCCAGTCAACAAGCATTTCTTTTCCATGTTCGTGAGAGTCATCCATTGCTCTACATCCAGTAATTAGCTCCAACAAGAGCACACCAAAACTATAGATGTCGGATTTCATAGTCAGTTTTCCGGTTCCAGCATACTCAGGTGCACAATATCCATGAGTACCCATAACCCGAGTTGAAACATGTGTGTTGTCTGCAATTGGGCCAAACTTTGCAAGACCAAAGTCAGAAAGTTTAGCATGGAAACCCTCACCCAATAATATGTTTGCCGACTTAAGGTCCCTGTAGATAACAGGACGATCAGCTTGGTTGTGAAGGTACTCCAGGCCTTTGGCGGCACCAGATGCTATTACCATCCTGGTATCCCAATCCAATGGCTTCATGTCAGGCGTAATATCTGCACATTATACTCTTAATCAACACATTTTTCATACTTTAGAGGGAAAATGAATATATTAGTTGCATCCTCTGATGCATGTACAATTTTAAAAATTCTACAGAAAAATAAGTTCCCACACGTAGTAACAACTTTGGCAGACAACCACAAAAAGGATCAACAAATTTAATGCATGGTTAGTAGAATAATAAGAGAAGGGCAGTTGATATTCATCAAATTTGGCAGTGCAGCCGTAAAGAAGTGAACACTTTCTCGATAATGAAAAAAGAAATAATGAAAATAGAAGTGAATGAGTATTAAAGAATGATACTAATAATAACTTCATATCTTCAAGGGACTTGTTTCAAGCTTAAGAGCCTATTTAGATTGACTTAAAAGTTTGATCAAACCTACGTTGAAGTCACTTTTAGCTTCTGAAAGTGTTTGACAAGGTTAAAAATAACTTAAAATAAGTTTTAAATGACTTAAAAAAAAAAAAAGAGTAGGTCTCTCCTACTTTTTATTTTTTTGACTTAAAAACTTCAAAGCTATTTATTTTTTTAAGTCGGGCTCTAAATGAGTTAAGCTATCAAAGATGATCCAAAAGTTTATAGCAAATAATGCATGAATGTAGAGCTCTGAAGCATAACAGATTGGTGCAGGTTGACAAATAAGAATTTATTTCTAACGTGAGAATTGTGTATGAGCATTACCATGGAGATGATATTCCAAAGATCCTAGAGGCATGAATTCATAGATAAGAAGTCGCTGCTCTCCTTCAGAGCAGTAACCAATTAGATTAACCAGGTTAGGGTGCCGCATCAGTGAGAGCATGTGAACCTCTACAAAGAACTCCTTATCCCCTTGAAGACCGGAATGATTTAGCTTCTTAACAGCCACAACCTGAATGGTTATAGAAATTCAAGGATGATAAATTTGAAATGACCAAAACACACATCATTTAGTGAAAATCACCTGATTCGTGTTAAGTTTCCCTTTGAATACTGGCCCAAAGCCACCTTCCCCAATAATGGATTCTCGCCTGAAATTGTTTGTGGCGGTTGCAATATCCCGGTAAGAAAAAGTTGGAAGGTTGCTTCTCGGAGGAGAATCATGTTTTGATATCAGTACTTTCTGTGTGGGCTCCAGCAGTGTGCTATGTTTGATGGCATTATCTGGAAGGTGCAGAGTAACTAAAAATAGGAAAAATCATTAGCAATATTTGCATGTAATTGGGGATCCATAACAAATTCAAGCTTCCTTATTAACTCTAATACTACTAATGTGATTGAAGTTGATAACCTAGATAAATTATTGAAGTTTCGTGAGAGCATGTAGCAAAAAGAATTTACAAAATGTCAGCCAGCAGATGGATGCAAACATAATCCTGAGCTTGGGAGTAAAAACCCAAAACATTTATTAATAAAGTATGTAGGTTGGAACCTGGAGGAAGATGAGAGTTAGGAGGGGTAGTTGGTTCAATAGGGACGTAAGTGTTGGTCAGCTTGGTTTTCAAGTTGATCCCCTTTTTCTTGCTCCTGAAGCATGGACAATACGGACCCATTGATCACATTCTCATTCGCATCTCAAGCTTTACCAATACCTACCTAGGGTTAATAATTCACATTGGATCGGATGGGTCGGGCCTGTTTACACTTAAATACATACATGGAGAATAGGCTTCGTTCGCATCACTTGTTTCCTCTAGCACCCTTTCTCTACCTTCAATTCTTCCTCCTCCTCCTTTCATCTTCCCTATCCCTAATATATGTCATCTAATAAATAATTTTGATAAATTTAAAAAAATCATTATAATTTTATTTATATATATATATATATAAATATATATATATCTTTATTTTGCTTTTTCAATATTCCCATAATCATTTGTTTCATAACACTGTGACTACAAGTTGATGTTATATAAGCTAAAGATTGAGAATCTCAAGTCCTATATGTATTTCTAACTACATTAACCTATTTGGAATTTATAAAAGTCTTGGTATGAAATTAAAAAATTTTAAGTCAATTTTATGTTGACAGAAGTAGTAATATATTTTGGATTAGATGGTTATGGAGATGGTGAGTAGTGAGTGGTAGAGGCCGTCCTTGATTCGTGCAAGTTTATGGCATTTAGAATATTAGACGTGGACAAGAGTGGACGTTAAAGGTAACTAACTAATTAATGTGATCCCACACATTTCCTTTCTCGTCGATTTGCTCGCTGCATCTCCAATCACAACACTTTCCTTCAATTTCCTTACTCTTTTTGATAATGTAAGCTCAATTTTCCTGCTAAACTTACCTACTCACTCACACAATTACAATCATGGATCTAACACAAACTTCTTCTGATCAAACAAAATCCAATGACAACCAGCCAGATGAAACTCCTCCTGCCCATGAAACAAAGTCTACAGAAGCAGAAATTGTTGAACAACTGCAAACAGACGATGGAGTCATCAACACAACAGATGATGATGGTGCCAAGACAGACGATATCAAACCTGAAGACGACGATGAGGTCAAGGTTGAAGTTTCTTCTCCCCTGCCTCCTGATCTCGATAAGGTTTCAGAAGAAATAGATCAATTTATCTCTGAATCATCAAACTTTAAAGGGGATGATGATGAATCTAAGCCTCCCGATGTTCCTGTGTTTGTAGAACAATTTGCTGTTCTTGTTGAAGCAAAAATTGATGAATATGATGGCGGTGATGCACCCGTCAAATGGAGCCAGCTAGCTCAGGAGGAAGCCACATCATTTTTAAATATTGTAGATCGAATCTCCAAGCTATTTACCTCCCTCTGTCGATTTTCTTCAGAGTACAAATATGCTTATTCAATCAGCCGCGTCGATGGTGTTCTTCAACGAGCAATGTCCTACATAGAGGAAGAATACAAGTCAATCCTCTACGATTACAAGATCAATACTGATTCAGATATCACCAATTTAGACACTTCTTCTGCCAAGCCTAACCTTAATTCTTCATCATCAGACACCAATCAAGATGCAGAACAAGACACTGCTTCTGAATCTAAACCTTCTGAAGAAAATAAATTTCCAGGCTACTCTGAGGAAATCGTAGACACATTGAATAAATTTTCCAAAGCCTTGATTGCAGGAGGCTATGAAGCAGAATGCTGTCAGGTCTATTTCATCGCACGGAGGAAAGCTTTGGAGGAAAGCTTGCATAAGCTTGGCTTTGAAAAATATAGCATCGAGGATGTGCAGAAGATGAATTGGGAACCATTGGAGAGAGAGGTTACTGCTTGGATTGCAACATTCAGGCACTGCACTAATGTGCTCTTCTCCAGTGAACGCAAGCTGGCGGATGCCGTGTTTGAGGATCAACCATCAATTTCTGAGACCATCTTCAGCAATTTGTCTCGAGGTATGATGATCCAACTCCTTAATTTCGCTGAAGCCGTTTCCATGACAAAACGGGCTGCTGAAAAACTCTTCAAGTTTCTCGACATTTATGAGACGTTGCGGGATTTTATCCCTTTGGTGGATAAGATATTTCCAGTTTCTTACGCTGATGAACTCAAGGCTGAAGCCACATTGAGTCGGGGCCGCTTAGGGGAATCCATGGTTTCTATCTTTTCGGAGCTGGAAAACTCAATCCAGGGGGACTCAAACAAGACCGCGGTTCCAGGTGGTGCTGTTCATCCTTTAACTCGGTACATCATGAATTATCTGAAATATGTAGGGGAGTACAGAGACACGTTAGAGCAGGTATTCAGAGAACATCAAATGATAGAAAGAGCTGACTCAGCCACGGGATCGGATTTTGATTGTCAAAATCCACAAGCGGGTCAGAGTAGTAATAATAATAATAGTAATAATACGTCATCGAATAAACTATCACCGTTTGAGACGCATATGATAAAAGTGATGGATCTATTGGATTCAAATCTGGAGGGAAAATCAAGGCTTTACAAAGACACTTCACTCAGTTCAATATTCATGATGAATAACGGACGATACATCTTGCAAAAAATAAAAGGATCTCCAGAGATGAATAGCCTGATGGGGGATCAATGGTACAGAAAGCGATCTTCAGATCTAAGACAGTACCACAAGAATTACCAAAGAGAAACGTGGGGGAAATTGTTGCAATGTTTAAACCATGAGGGATTGAATGTTAATGGGAAAGTGAATAAACCAATATTAAAAGAGAGGTTCAAAAGTTTCAATGCATTGTTTGATGAGATACACAAGACGCAGAGCAGTTGGGTGATTAGCGACGAGCAATTGCAATCGGAGCTGAGAGTTTCCATATCAAACATGGTTATACCAGCGTACAGGTCATTCTTGGGAAGGTTTAGTCAAATATTTACTCCGGGAAGGCAGACGGAGAAGTATGTAAAGTACCAACCTGAAGAAATTGAAACAGACATTGATGAGCTATTCGATGGAAATGCTACGCCATGGGGGAGGAAGAAATTGTAATCCATATATTTATTATATTATTATTATCTAGAGAGAGAGATCAGTTGATGATCAATAACGTTTCTTTTTGTGTTGTAACTTTCTTTTTTTTTCTTTTTTGGGTTATTCTTCATGTTTGTAGTGGTACCTATACAGTACTCAATTAATTAAACTTTTTAATCTTTTCTTTCTCTTTTAAGTTTTATATATAATGCCAAACTTTAGTTGTATAGGAGCAACATAACCGTCTTGAAAATAGAGTTTTTCTTTAACTATCATGTAATATTTATCTAATTTTATTTTATGAAATTCATATTACATGAACATTTTGAAATACATAAATTTTTATATTACATGATGATTATTTAGAAAATAATTAAAAAAATTTAAATGAAAAGATAGAATTTTTTGAGGTATAACATAGAGAAATTGAATTGAACTAAATTGAAATTGGTATCCAATATAGAGAGTTAATACCTCAGATGGTCACTCAACTTTGCACTATTCTCTCAGAAAGTCACTCAACTTTCAATTTTCCCTCAAAAGTCACTCAACTATGCACTCTTCTCTCAGAAAGTCACTCAACTTTCAATTTTCCCTCAAAAGTCACTCAACTATCCACTCTTTCCTCAGAAAGTCACTCAATCTATTAAATTATTTTTAATTAAAATTTATTGATATTGATTATTTATATAACAAACCAAAAATTTTAAAAAATAAATTAAATCATTTAGTGATCCAGCCACTTAACCCGACCCATTAAAAAATATGATATGACCCATTTTATTTTATCTTTAATCCTAAATTAATCCCTCTCTTTAACCTTGAATTAGGATTAGATTAATTTAGGATTAAAGATAAAATAAAATGGGTCATATCATATTTTTTAATGGGTCGGGTTAGGTGGGTGGATCACTAAATGATTTAATTTATTTTTTAAAATTTTTGGTTTGTTATATAAATAATTAATATCAATAAATTTTAATTAAAAATAATTTAATAGATTGAGTGACTTTCTGAGGAAAGAGTGGATAGTTGAGTGACTTTCTGAGGAAAGAGTGGATAGTTGAGTGACTTTTGAGGGAAAATTGAAAGTTGAGTGACTTTCTGAGAGAAGAGTACATAGTTGAGTGACTTTTGAGGGAAAATTGAAAGTTGAGTGACTTTCTGAGAGAATAGTGCAAAGTTGAGTGACCATCTGAGGTATTAACTCCCAATATAGAGAATGACAATTGACACGCTACTATGTATACTTGTAAAAGGACTAAGAAAAAAAAAAAGAAGTTCAAAATAAAGTATATTTTCAATAGATATATTTTTTAATATAAATTTAAAAAAAGAGTCACATAAATTAAGATAAAGAACAAAAATATTGAAAAATAACTTTGTTAATAAAATCAGACACATAAATTACGCTCGTTGTAAGTGTTATTCTGTTACACACATATGAACGCCTCATTAGTATTCTCTCTCCCTCGAGAGCTTTGTGTGCTTAGAGAAACGAAATGGGTACGTGAAATAAATGGACTAGGGTAAAATAAATTGAATTTGGGTTGAAAAAAATGAATTTAGGAGAAAATAAACGGGTTTGGATCAAATGAATCGGGTCGGGGCATCAATTTATTCAGTAAGAGGCGAGTGACTCTCACTCTATGCATAATGTCTTGGGTTGGGTGACGAAAGGGGTAAATAAATACACTTCAGTGTACTTAATGTGTGTAATAGGTTGCCCCATTAATAAAAGTGTGTAAAAGACTTTTTGGTACAAGTTTAGGGGGCAATTTATGTTTTTTTCCTGAATAAATATGCAGACCACATATCGATCTACCTCATGATGCTATGAAAATTTTTATGATGAATGAGGCACAAGTATGACGTGGCAGATAAAAGTTGTATAAGACCCATTTATATTTTGCCAAGTGGATCTATTTTAGAAAATTTACCAAATATTTTTCTCTCTTCCTTTTCACGTTTTCCTTCTCTTACTTTTTTTTACTTTCTTCCCTTTATTTTCTAACAATTATTCCAAATTTCATACTTAAATAACTTTATTCATGAAAAATATGGAATTAAAAAAATCTTACTCGACTCATTTTATTTTTAACTTTTTGATAACATTTTTTCATGTCGATATTAATTATTTATATTATTGAAAATGGTTATATAAAATTATTTGTTAATTTTCAAAGATTTAACTAATTACAATTTTCTATTTTATTATAACAATCAATTATTTTTAAAAGTAAAATTTATAAAGCTACCCAAAAAAATTAAAATGTAAATTAGTAAAACTATTATTCTTACTTATGATTTCTTAAGAAATTTGTAAAAGAAAAAATAGATTATTAATATGAAAACAAAGAAGGTAGAAATTTAATAAGTTCTTTTATTTTTCTCTTAACAATTTCATAATCAATAAGCAATTTAATCCACAAAATACTCTTCAAAAGTAAATATAACGGAAAGAACATTAATGATATTGACAAACAATTACATAAGTTTTGATACTATTGTCATGAAATTCATAAACGAAATACATCCATAAACACCAACGTAAATACATATTATTTCCGTCAATTTATACAATATTTTTATTCTTAAAATTCAAGGTAGGTGTAATTTAATTAATATTTTGTTTATTAACTTTTCTTACACATTTCTTAAGTAGTTATAAATATAAATAATAATTTAAATAATTTATTCCTTAAAAGAATTTTCGCAATTTTATAAAATTTATTTATAAGTTTTTAAAGATATTTTTTAGGATTAGAAAACCTATTATAACTTGATTTTATAAACTAAAAACTAAATTTCAAACAAATGTTTATTGTAATAGAATAAATAGCATAAAATTAAAAAAATAATATTATAATAATAAACTAAATTTTTTTATAATGATCGTAAAATTTAAATAAAAACTCAGTACGTAAAAAAAGAAAAGCATAAACTAATTAGATCAACAAAATAAATTCTTAAAAGATATGATTAAAATAATCTTAAAAAAGAAAAACATATTTTAAAAAAACACAATATATTGAGTAAGGGACATAAAACAAAAAAAATGACAAAGAAGACTTAGAGCCTGTTTGGCTCAGCTTAAAAGCTGGTCAAACTGACTTAAAAGCTGGTTTTTGACTTATTTAGCTGTTTGGCAATACTTAAAATAACTTATTTTAAGTTTAAAAAAAACTTATTTTAAGCCAAAAGTTAAAAGCTGAGGTAGGGGTGCTTTTTTTTTTTAGCTTATAAGCTGTTTTAAGTTGACCACATTTTTACCTTTTTGCCCTTAATATTTTTATACAATCTCCAAATTACCTACATAACTCTAACATCTCTTTCTTCCATTTTTCCCTTTTCACATGTGGATGATAGACAATTACAATTACTAATGAATGAAAATAAAAAAAAATCTTAAATCTTTCAAGTGATCTATTCAAATTATATATTATTAAAATGTAAAATAAGTTGCACATATAACTAAATAAAAATTTATATTCCTCTTATAAATAATTTGTGATGAGAAAGAAATATGAGAATAATAGCAAAATATAATTATTTATAGCTGCAAAATATAAATTAATTAACTTTTATTATGCTAACAGCTTTTTAGGGTATTTCAGACATTTTGATTTAAAAAGTTGTTTATCAGCACTTATTTGCCAAACACATCAATAACTTTTTTTTTAACTTCAGCACTTTTATCCAAACGCATAACTGCTTATTTTAAAAATAAGTTTCAGCACTTTCAAAAGTACTTTTTTAAAGCTGCTTTTATTAAGCCCATCCAAACGGGCCCTTAAAAGTGTTCCTTTATTAGCTTGACAAATGGGTCCCATCTATATCCATTTGTCAATCAAACAATGTCTCATACAAGTATGATATGACGTGCCTCATAGATAATAAAATTTTCCTCATGCTGTGGAGAAGATCAAGCTAATAAAAGAGTAACTAAAAAGTAATTAGAGTCATAATAAGAGCTTGTTTAGATAGACTTAAAAGTTGATTAAACTGACTTAAAAATCAGTTTTTAACTTATTTGAGTGTGCGACAATTATCTCATTTGACTTATTTATTTAAGCCAAAAGCTAAAAGCTAAGTGAGAATTTTTTTTTCAACTTAATATTCATTTTATGTTGACCAAATATATTACATTTTTGCCCTTAATTCTTTTATCATATTATTATTTTTATTGTTATTATTATTATTCTTACATTATTTTAATTTTTATTATTATTATTAAAATTTGTGATGATAAAGAAATATGTGAATGATAGGAAATATTATTACTTATGGATGTAAAATATAAATTAGTTTTCTTTTTATTTTTTTTAAGTATAAAAACCTTATATTAATCAACTTTTTATCATGTTAACAATTTAAAGGGTATTTCAGACATTTTGATAAAAAAGTGTTTACCAGCACTTATTTGCCAAACACATCAATAACTTTTTTTTTTCAACTGAAACACTTTTATCCAAACACATAACTGTTTATTTTAAAAATAAATTTCAGCACTTTTAAAAGTACTTTTTAAAAGTTGTCTTTTTAAAGTCTATTCAAACAGGTTTGTGCAATAATTTAGAATCTGATGCGAGTCTAAGCTACATTAGTTCTTATAGGATTTAACACAGAATTAGATTAATGAATTATGAAGTTGAATTACCTGCAGAACTGTCTCTGATTCATTCAAAATTCCATATATTAATATTGTGGAAAATTCTTCCATGGCTGTTTTATTGATGATATTGAAATCACAAAAAAGAATTTGTTTATTTACTATACTTAACTATTGAGAGGATGATTATATAAACCTAACTACCGAGTGGATGGTAGCCTCCACATGGGGTGTAGAATTCAACAAAGTTTCTTTAATTGAACAATCTCATAATTCTCAAATATCCCATAAATATATACACAAACCTCATGACATTGCAATACTCATAGTATAACAAAGTTAACAATTTTCATGATTTTGTACTGAACATGATCTCCATTTTCAATCAATGAATTTTTTCCAATTTGAGCCTCCAAATACATACTAAACATTTCCAATTAAATGAAGGTATTCATTTTATTTAATCTGAAATTATTAGATTAGTATTTAAAAATAAAAATAAAAAAAAGGAAAGAGAAGGGGTTATAAAGGTAATTAAAATGAGTAGGGAAGGTGAGGTGCGGAAATTGGAGAGGTTGGTTCACGAGCGGAAGCTAAACCCAACTTGGTTTGGTTAGATATGGGCTTTGAGTTTGAAAAGAAGTCGTGTATTATTATTACAACAACAACAACAACAACAAACAACTACTACTCTGTAAGTCGGGGTTCAATTACGAATTGATTTTGTTTCTTACAATTCCATTCGCCGCTACTCACTTCTGCTGCATTCTGGTTTGTCTTTCTTCTTCCTTGTTTTGCCCTCACCTTATTCTGATTCTAGGGTTATTTTTTTTTTAATTCTTGATTTTTCTTGTTTGCGAGCTTCTTTAACCCTAGAAACCTAGGAATTGAACTGACATGCCAATTCTGATATGTAGTTTTTTTTTTTTTTGTTTAGACCGTTAGAGAAACTTATAAGTAAACATAAGTAATCCAATGTTCAAAGGCTAAACATCCAATCTTTTCTTAACTGGGGCAGCAAATAGACGCTATCTGTTTTTTCAAAATTCCAAAAGGTAGAATTGGGATGGCTGGTGATTAATTCTAACTTTTAGAAAGGGTACAATTGGACATTAAATGTTATTTCAACTATTAAGTTGATCAAAAGAATGGTATTTTAATTGTTAAAGCTTGTCTAAATTACAATTTTGATTTTTCAAAGATTCTTTGCAAGTTATGGGAGTGAATGTGTGTTAAATTGGTTTAGTTTGCTATATTTGCTCTAATTAACCAGATATGCACACAATGTGTGTATGCTATCTTTTTATCCTCGAAAAAAGTGTGTATGGTAGAATAGAATGAATTGCAACTGCAAGCATGGAATATATTAGAGGGCAAACATTATAATACGTTTTACATCTATGTATCCTTTATGAGATCTGAAGAGCTATTCGGTAAATGAATCTTAGGGGAAATATTCAGCTGCCAGAAATCCAGAAATCATCCCCATACTCCGTTGGGAGATCCCCTTTTTTTTTAAAAAAAATTTGTTAGCTTTTTAGGAACTACTTGTAAGGACTCATTTTTCAGGAGCTATCCTTAAGTGGTCAGGACACACAACAGGCATCCTGGAATGCAATTTGTGGACTATTCTATATTGTTAAGAGACTAACTGTAAACATAGACTACTTATTTGCTTCGAAACATTCTTGTCCGCTTCTTCAACATGGATCCTTTGACCCATAAAAGTGCTTCCTTTTTCTAAATTTGGCATCATTCTCATGTCTATACTTGTGATTTGACAAGATTTGTCCTACTAAATTATTATTATCTAGTCAAATTCTTTTTAATCTCTCCCACAAAAGTGATATTGTGCTTATTTAGTTTGTTTATGGCAGAGTGTTCTTTTCTCATAAAGGTCTGCTGGCGGCTTACTAGTTGATGAATATTGCTTCAGAAACAATGGGGAGCACATTCAATACGCAAATTTTGGTGGATAAGCTGGAAATGCTCAATAGTTCACAGCAAAGCATTGAAAGTATCCATTAACTTCTACCTGCTACTTAGATAATTGTTTGATCTTAAATTTTTTCTTTTTAAGTAAAATAATAATTTGATCTTATGGTATCCCCTCGATCCAGAGCATGGAAATTAACTCCATGTTTGAAAACTAGGGAGAAACAAAGGAGATTATAATGAACAAAAAATAAATTTTTCTTTTTGTTTAATTTGGTGGATAAGAAAAAGAAAGAGGACTAGTGTTGGACTTTCGTCATCCCTTCGGGATGTCCTAGTGGTTTGGGCTTGGGACATCCATGTTGGAGGGCTCAAGTTCGAAAACCCTTGCCGGCGAAAACATGGGGTTGTTTGTGTTTTGGGTTGAGCTCGTTGCATCAGACTTGCCTAGTACGGGTAACCTCTCCTGTGTGGTTTGCGAGCTATTACATAGAAGCAGAGGTTTTACCCTGTGCGCACCCAAAGGGTAGCGACTATGGCTTTTCCTTATCATAAAAATAAAATAAAATATTGGACTTCCGTTCTCTTGAATTTGAATTTGTGGGTACAGTAGGAAAAATTATCTCTCATTTATTTTTTTAGCAATTATTTATTTAACTAATGCTTACTTTTGTAATCCTCAACTCCAACTAGCTTTATCACATTGGTGTATTTTTCACATGACCAAAGCAAAACAAGTTGTGGAAACTTGGGCCCAGCAATTCCATTGCTCACCACGTGAACAGAGATTGTCATTTCTTTACCTTGCAAATGACATCCTTCAGAATAGTCGGAGAAAGGGTGCAGAATTTGTTGCTGAATTTTGGAAGGTTCTTCCAGATGCTCTTCGTGATGTTATTGAAAATGGAAATGAGTTTGGAAGAAACGCTGCTTTGCGGTTGGTATGTTTCTCTAGCTCCTTATTTTTAGATCCACTATGTAGCCATAAAGGGGTAAATGAGTTTGATTAGTTTTAGTCCACCCATTTGTGTGTAGCATTTGAGACACATATTTGTGGATGATTAGTATTCCGAGAGGAAGACCTATGCATCTAATTCTGAATTTCCTGACAAATCTCTTCTTTGAGTTGTTAAGATTCCCTAAGATTTCCCCATACATGGTGTTCTGATCAAGTAAATAGGTAACATTCAATCAAGAGGGAGGTGTATTTAGTTTCACTATACTAGATTGTAGATTTATCTGAGAGAGAAGCGATGATAGTACAATAGCATCAAATTAAGGAGAAGACAAAAGGTGTATCACTCAAATGATGAGTAATCATGAATATGTCACATGATACCCACAACAAGGTAAGAAAATAAATACAAGTCTACGTCAGACTACTTGCTACTTGAGAGATTGAACTTAGGAGCTTTGAGCCTTGAATCCTCATAGTGAAAGATATGCAAGCCCATTATTGAAGTGAAAAGCCTTATTATCCAGTTCGCAAGATATGAAACTAGAACACTTCGGCTAAAGAAACTTAACCAAGTCTCCTATTTATTTTGTGATTTTTTTTTCATTCTGAAATTGGCAACTGTTTCTATTTCTGTAAATCAGTACATGGTTGTATTGATATTTACACAAGGAACTCTGAGAGAACTGCCCTATCCCTATAATGAGTGTAAAACATCAATGATAGAGACCGTTTCATTAGAGTAAACCTGATTACACCAAAAATGCGAAGTCAGATTACAATTACCCTCACTATTCTCAGAAACTCTAAGCTAGCATTTGACCATAGATTTCCAAATATTTTTGGTAAATATTATTTGGGTGAAATTTCACCATGTATTTGGCCTATATTTCACCTTTTTAAGAAATATAATTTCTACTGATAAGTTTTAAAAACTATCAAAACTAACCATATGTTTGTATAACATAGCACATGACTTTGCTACCCTAAATGGATTGTTCATCATTTTCATCAACAACCACATCATCACTTTCATATTTACGGTATATTCCATCACTACTTTGATGTTCACGTAAAGAATTATGTAAAACAACGAAAACAACTACTATAAAAGGTATTCTTGTAAAAGATAAAAGTCTGGTGTAGAATTTGAATTATTAAAAGTTCCCAAATAATGAAACTTGACCCAAATACTAATCTTTTCTAGTATTTGGGAATTTGGGTTATTTGCCAAATAATGGTAAATTTTATGGACAAACACTATTTGCCAAATTTTCCCTCCAAATTTTATTTGGGAAACCTATGGACAAACGGGCCCTAAGATTCCTCTCTTTCCATATAGTCCACCAAGTGTGATTGGATTGTTTTTGTTGTAAGAAGTGGGACGAACCTTCATTTTTCTACAGATCTATGTGCAACAAAAATAACAACTACTTCTCAATTCCAAGCTAGTTGTGGTTGGCTCTATCCATTTCACTAAATTGGGCCTTTCACTCCGATGATCAATAATTTGTTGTACTTCAATAATTATTGGTTTTCAGACTTTATTGGGATACAAATATCCAAACAGACTAATTCTTAGCATTTATTGAACTTAAGCTTAAATCACAACTAATTGGTATCACCTATATGAATCTTATGTTCCCATTGTGTTAACTTCTTGAAAAGTTCATGGATTTTAATAGATTATAGGTCTTTTTGGACAACTTCCTTTCCTTGTGATTTCAAGATTTATGTATCAACCTTTTATTTAATAAGCTGCTGGTCAAGTCTTAGCCATGAATAAGCAGGAATATGGTCAATGCTTTCTGATCCATATGACATTGTCCTATCATATTTAGTGTCCTGCACGGTTTTGCACTAAGTTTTAGTAGTTCGATTTCTTTTTGGAGTAACATTTGTAAGAACAGTAGTTGTGGAAAATGGAAATTGAGTATGATTCTTATTACTGTTGTGTATCTAGGCAATGCGGCTGGGCTGCTCCTTTCAAAACAGTTATTGCCGGCCAAAAATGTGTGGAGTCGAAACAACACCTTTTTGTGCTTTATGATTGTTGGTCAGAGATGAAATAACAATTATTAGTAGATTTATCTGTTCTGGTGATTCGACAAATAAAGTAATTGTTCCCTGCATTCACATCTCTTACCCTTGAAATACTTGCGTTCAGGATGAAAGTTTCTTCAGGAGAAACACAACACTATTGTATGGATATGAGTTACACATCAAACGTCCTCCTGGTTTATCTTAGTTGACCTTGTTCTAGATCATAGATATAAGATGTTTGATTCCAGCACTTAGCTAAACTACATTTTCAAGGTGATTCCTATTGCATTTTCATCTTCAAGAGCCTACAAATATATTGAGGACTGACAAGATGTTCTTGAACTTATGATATGTACATGCATTGCGAGGCCTATACTATGGTTATACTGATTGCAATTCTTGTTGCCTTGAGTTTTAATTTTGATTAGCCACTTATTTTGTAATTTGACCTGAATAGCTTGATTAAATTAGATGCAAATTTTCTTTTATATCAAATCTTTTATCCTGGGTAGAGTTTATTCTGACTTGGCATTGTGGGACTGACATGCTGCCCGTCTTAATGCTCCATTTTATTCCTGATAACCACAGATCAGTATCTGGGACGAGAGAAAAGTCTTTGGTTCTCGAGGGCAGATTCTGAAGGAAGAGTTTGCTGGAAAGCATGTTGGGAATGGAAAGCATAGTGGAGGCAAAGTGGTAGATCTCGCTTTTCATCCTGGCCTTTTGTTCCTGAATTTTTTTATAGCTGTTCATTCTATTTTCTATATATTTGAAGATGATAGTACCTTCTCATTGAGAGTCTTTGGTATGCAGAGAAACTCAGCTGGAGATGCCCTTGACAAAATAGTTTCAAGCTATCAGATATTGTATGGTGGTCAAATTGATGAAGATGCGATATTGAGCAGAGCTAAAAATGCTATTAGCTGTGTTGAAAAAATAGATAAGGAGATTGGGAGTGATTTAAATCCAGGTGCCCTTTCTTTTCCACTTGTAATATGTGCCTAACATAGCTTGGCTTGTCCAGTTCATGTTACGGTGGCCTAAAGAAACAACTCATTCCTTTTGCGAGGGTTTCCCTAGTTGCCAGACAATTATCTTCCAATTGATCCATACAACTCTGTTTTGTTTAAATGAATAATTTCTGGGGTTAATTACTTGGACTTCCCTTTAATTCCACAAATCTAAAGTGACCTCACTAATATATGGTAGTATTCTGTCTAAATATTCGAATTGGATGTCTATTAGCATTTGCTGGCCGGCGAGTGAAATTTTTATGCCTAGCTTAAACAAAAGTAGGAAGAAGGAGCTTCCTTCTTCCAAGAGTGTGTGCATGTCTGTGATATTTTACTTCTTTATTTTTGGCTTATCATCATTTGTTGGCTTCCTTTATCCCCAATTGAAGTTTCCTTTTTTCATTGCCATTCTGCTTCTTCCGATTTCTTAATTTTACTAATCAAAAAGCTACATTCAATTGTTTTGCTTACATGTCTAGTTTCAAATTATTTGTTTTGCTTCTATATCTGGCTGATTAAGAAGTTCCATAGAGAAAAAAGCCTTGGGATACCTTATCAGGAAAGGGATGACTGAGAGTCTGAGCCGAAATACTTTTTTGATTTCAGTACAAGAACTTGAATCTTTTCATAGAAAAAGAGTTATTAGAAAAAAGATCCTCATTTGAATCTTTTCATGGAAAAAGACTTATTAGAAAAAAGATCCTCACCAGAGAAGTAAAACTTACTCGAAAAAATATTTAAAACGTTAAACATGCTTGAATATGTAATCTCACAGACTGAGGTTGACACTCGAGTATTACGTGGCAGACCAGAGGGTTGTAGGTACGACTGCTGAAATAGAAATGGAAAGAGGAGATTTTTTTTTGTAATAGTGATGTCTGGTTTAGCTTGTGTGTTCCTCGACTATTTCACTGGGTACCTACTACTTCCATTCAGCACAGGCACCAGGTAGCTTTGCCCACCAAGGCTTAGGCAGATTGGAAGAAACCAGTGCTTTTCTTCATCAGAAAAAAAAAAAAGAAACCAGTTTTTTGGGCGGCTGCTGGAATTTAAACTTGATACCTCATGGTTCTGTACCTTCTTTTTTTAACACTTCTTTTAGGTCTGGACAAAGATAACTGAGGACACAAGTTTTACTTCTTCAAATAAATAATGTAATCCTAGACTGGTTTGGCAGATATTTTCCTATTTCTCAAAATTCCAACATCTTTCACTCTTGTCTTTTATTCTAATACAATAACACATAAGTTGAATTATACATCCCGGTATGTGATCAAGGTGGAGTTAGAATGTGATTACTAAATGTTGGAAATTTCCTGTTTTGGATTCTTGCGTCAAAATTATTCTGCTGGGAGCATCATATATGCATTGCTTATTATGACAAAATAGCAAATGAAACAGAAAAATGTGGTATCAATTTTAGCTAAAAGTTCTCAAACACTCATATCTCTTGATGTTACTTGTTGTGAGGACAGTAGTTGTTTAAAATTTGCTTAGGGTCATGCTCTGTATAATCTTTTTGAAAATAAAAATGTGTTGCCTACTGTTTGCTGTAATGGTAACCAATTCAATTAGTCTTCAACTCTGGGGAATTAAGTAAACTGTATGTGTTTTATTATTGCAGAGGAGGACATGATTGCATATAGGATAATAATCTGCAAAAATTATTATTCCTTTCCCCTACAGAGAAACCTTTCTTCCCACATTCACCATTAGAGCCATTTATCATCTTTTGCAGTCTTACTTAGAGAAAAAGAGAAAGTTACAAAGCTTTATTTAAATCGTGTTTCTTAGGTAAATGTATAGGTATTATTTCTAGTCAGAGGAGCCGATTTTCATTGGCATGATTGAATGTAATACTTAACCACACAGTATTGTGGTCTTTAGTTTTCAACTATCTAATCAATATTATGATACCTTATAGTTCCTCTGTTAAAATGTAGTTTGATTTGTTTCTATTTGATACTTGTTATTTGTCACACTAGACTTTCTATTGACCTCCTCCCTTTCCCTTCAGGCCATCTTAATGGATCTGGTATGGTGGATGAGCTCAAGGGGCAGCACACAATATTGAAGGACTGTGTTGAGCAGCTAACAACTGTTGAGTCATCCAGGGCAAACCTCATCTCTCATCTCAGAGAGGTCCTCCAGGAGCAGGTTAGTCATCCCATTGTTGTGCATCATTTCCATCTTTCTGTTTGTTTTTGTGCTTTTGCTTCTGATTAAGTGGTCCGTGGGTTTTTCCTCAGGAATATAAGTTGGATCAAGTACGCAATCATCTTCAGGTAAATAATGTGCTTATTTATATCTGTTGAAATGGTCACTGCTAAATTCATGATATACGTCTTTGTGGATGGCCAGTTGTGTCAGTTTTTGAGTTCTGTAAATGTCTGTGATGCACCTCCTCTTTGATGTGTTATGATATTTTGGTGAACTTTTGATTTTGCTCTGTCATAGATTACATTATATTGGTTTCAAAGAGAATCAAATATAGTTGAGTAGACGATGAGAGATATACCTCATGCTTACTTGCAGAGTTATTTTCCTTTTTTATTTGATAAGAAAAAAATTGTAGGGAAGGGAAATCCTATTGGAGCTACCAGCTTTCCTATTCATCAAAAGTCAAAATTTAGAGAAGGAATAGCCAGTGCATTTTTTTTTTACTTTCCCAGTAAAGAAGTGATACTTCTCACATTAGTATATAATGCTATCCTGCGGCTTTTCTGGGTCACACGTATTCCTAATAAACAGTGTAGTGACGTTTCATTACTTGGATTATAGGCTGCTCAGTCCCACGCAGATCAGGTTGGGAGTATATGCGGACAGTTGCTGAATTTTGATGGCAATGGGCAAATCTTGGCTGAGCAGAATATAAAGGAAGCTAACACCTCCCAAGCTCCACACTCGTTCATATCTGGAAATCGCGAACAATCTGCTCCAGTGATGTACACTCGACAGGTATCTTATGAAAAATCTGGCAACCTTGAGGAAGATATGAAGTCTGCGGCTGCTGCAGTGGCAGCAAAGCTGACTGCATCAACATCTTCAGCCCAGATGCTGTCTTATGTCCTCTCATCCTTGGCATCGGAGGGTGTCATAGGCAACTCAACTAAAGAATCTTTGCATGATAATCAACCGGAGAAAAGGATGAAGCTTGAAAATGATGGCTCTTGTTATGCTCCCTCTCAGAATCCTCAAGAAGCGGTTACATTTTTCTCTCAGCCAAACTCAGTACAACACAATCTTGCAAGCACTGGGCGGGAATCAACTCCAACTGAACCGCCTCCTCTACCATCATCGCCTCCACCATTGGCACCGTTGCCTCCTATGCAGCCATATCCAGTAGGTCAGATCATTCAGACATCTGGGCAGTTGCCTAGTTCAGCATTTGTTTACGCAACAAGCCAGCAAGTGCAACCAGCTTCAACATTGGGTGGTTTTGTCCCTCCAGTGAATGGGATTTCTCCTTTCACATATCCGGCGACAATTGGTTATCAAGGTTATTCAAGTGATAGTAGTTTATATAGCCACCAGTCTTCATCCCTGCCGATGGCACCAGTTAGCCGTCCGTAGGTTGTTATTTTAGAGCTATACTTAGCTTGTGTTGGTTAACTGGTCTGATGTACAAGAAAGATTAGGCTGTAACTATGTAACTTTATATTGTGTTTTTGTTTCTAGATTGGAGGTTGTTGTTGGTGTTATTGCATTAGAAAGAAGTCGGTGTGGAAATATTAGTAATGTTCAATTGCTAATTAATTCTCCAGTTTATAAAGGGAGATTCAATGAATGTTGATTTTGGGTTTTTTTCCATATCTCGGTAGAAGAAGGTAATTAATTCCGCTGCTGTTGGTACTAGGAAGAAATCAGACACCATTTTTGCTGCTCTGCTCTGCTCTAGTATTATAAAAAAAAATCCACAAATGCCATACCCGTTTTTCTCCAAAAGCAAAAGTAAGTAGTTGAAGAAATGGCTTCAAAGAATGCAGTGGTTGTATTACATGTTGTATGTGTCATGCCATAAAGAGACTCTTGTGTGTGGCAAGCTCATCATGGCTGGTAGAATTGTGAAAACTACTAAGACCTGCCCTCTGGCATTCATATTCCTATCAGGCAGACTTTTCAGATTCTTCTTCTTGTCCTCGCCATCTAAGCTTTCCGTCAAATTTCATTATTAAGGTGAGAACAAGGAAGCCTTATTTCAACTTTATAATAATTTGCAAAGGCAAGTTGTTAATAGTGTAGCGACATAGATGGAGACATATTTAAATTTATTTGGTTGACAGTGTACTTTGTGAGCGTAAGAAACTACAGTTTCTGTGCATAAATAGTCGAACCTGCAATTTGGGAAAAAAATTCACGGCTAAAGTTGCATAGTCTAATACTACTGAGCTATCTTTTCTCTTTGATTTAGGTGATCCAAAATTAGTGTATTGATATTAAAGGGTCAATAGAGTCTCCATTTTAATGTGTGGGGGTTGTTGGGTCACTATCACAAATGTCCAAAAGGGTTACTTTAACATGGCTCTATAATTAACATTTAATTAATTTTATCAAATCACAATGTATAAAATACTACTGATTAATCCAAACTTAAAGTTATACCTTCCTCCGCTAAAAAGTTTAGTCGGTGAACCCCATAGCACTCGTTGGAAATTGGAGAATTAAAGGGGCGGACCCAGTAAGTGAGACGCGGGTGCTCGAACACTCATTAATTTTAAAAATTCTTTTTATATATATAAAAAATATGATATATACGTTATTAAAATTTAAATGAGAACCCACAGAATGAAAGCAATTGTTGGTGTGCTAATTTATACCCTGAATTAAAAGGCGTGCGAATCCAATGTCGAGGGTTCGATTTCCATCAGCCACATTCCTTTTTCTTAAATTTTTTCTAGCGAATTGTACACCTTTTTAATTTTTTTTCTTTTTTTAATTAAAAGCTTATTTAACTCCAAATTTTATACTTGTTTTTTACTATTCTTTTTTTTAAAAAATAATTTCAACGAATTTTACGCCCTTTTTTTTAATTTTTCTTTTTTCTAATTAAGGGCTTATTTAACTTCAAATTTTGTACTTATTTTGACTCTCCTAATTCTTACTTGTTTTGACTTAAATGTAAATAATGATGCTATTATTTATCGTTTTCAACACATGAAAAATCATCGAAAACAATTATGACTTGAGAATTATTAGTAGGTCAGTGTGACTTATCAATAAAGGTTATTTTTTTATGATGATAATATTAATTTGTTATTTTACTTTTTAATTAAAGAATTTGAACAACATAGCAATATGCAGAGTGCTTATTTGAGCATGAAGCAATGCTATTGTTTTATGTAACTGAGTGTTAATTTAAGGGTTTCAGATTGCATAGTGAATGATGAGCGTTGGTGCACTTATTCGTGTGATACCCTTAAGTCACTATCATCAGGAAAATGCTGAAATATTAAGTGAGTGATCGATCACACAGAGAGAATCTATGGGAAAATACATATAGACTAAAGGTGCAATTTTCATGATTCGTTGAAAAACTTTGACAACCAACTATAGAATATAGAAGAGGGCATAAAAATACTCCTGTTAGAAAGATCAACTCGTCAATAACTCATCACACAACTGAAAGGATCAAACAATGGCAGAAGATGGATACTAATAAATAATTACTGGAATGCAAGCACATTGCAAAAGCAAAGTTAGGGAATGAATAATTGCGGAATAAAAGATACGAAGGAGCTCAAGATTGAGAGTGATAACAAACCCAACTCTTTCCAACATAAACCATGAAATGTGCAATTGACTTGTAAAAACTCATACCATAGAAATTCAATAGAAAGAGAGAGTTGTGTGAAGTTGCCACACAGTTAGGAGCTAGCACAACTCAAATAAACAGGGAAATTACCTTAGATGAAACAGGCATGAGCTGTATGCTTCAACAGAATATATATATTAATGGCACACTAGTTCCTCTTTTAAAAGACGCTGGTGCTTTAATTTCATCACCCAATTACTATTAATTTAAAAGTAATACACAACCACACCAACATACCTATGTTATTATGAAATAGAGATACTAATGACGTATGCAAAAATAATTCCCATCTCATCACTACTAATTACCAGAAAACCTATATTGTACTTTTTAAAATGCAAGTAACATTGTGCTCATATTATTTATTATTGTAACAAAATTATGTGACTCTTTATTAATAGAAAAAAAATTCAGATGTTAGCAAATTCAAATACGTACACTCTTTTTTGCTCAATTGTAAAATAGTGGCTGGTTCTCACAAGTCACAATCAGGAACGGTACAATTACAAAGAAACCTCATCCATTGATTATTTATCAAACTCAATTCAGATGTTATAAAAATGGAAATTTATAACTGACTGCTGGTATGTATGTATGTATTATTAAAACCAAAAAGGAAAAAGAAGTCGTCGCGTTCTCTTTACATATCTTGTTTTCCTTGATAAATTGATTGGGTTCTAGGGTTCCTCCCTCTCTTTTACTGTCTAATTATTTATACTTGGTAGTAGCTTAGAAAAATCAATAGGCAACTCTAAGAGTCAAGAGGTTGGAGGTTCGTTTGTTAAACAAAGTGAAGCCGGGATTTCAAATGCCGGAGGAGGACTTAATTGAACTCAAATTTAGGTTGTATGATGGATCAGATATTGGTCCTTTTCAATACGCACCCACTTCCACCATAGCTATCCTCAAAGAGAGGATTGTCGCCGACTGGCCCAAAGGTTTTTTTTCTGATTATCTTCGCATCGCTGACGTTTCTGTTCATCTTCCCCTATTTATACAATGTTTCCAACTCTTGTAATTAATATTATGTGATCCCTCTGCTTTGAAAATTTGTTTGTAAGTTGACTTTTGTTGGATTATGTGGTATACACTGTTTTTGAGTGCCTTCTCTTGTGATAATTTCTAAGGCGGATTTATTAGTTACAAGTAGAGAATCCAAAAGCGCTAATGTTTTTCACAAATGCCTGATTCTGAAGTAATGAGAGAGAGTATCTTTCCCCGGAATTTTATGAGGCAAGAATTGTAGTGAGGTATTCTCTGTTTTAAGTTAAATTATGATGAAGTAGAACCTCATGCTATGTATTGCTAGTTTCTTTATCCAAACCAGTAGCTCATGCAGGCATATGCCTTCCATGAAGTTGTGAGTCCACCATAGAACCTTATCTAGCATACCCTTAGTCAACTATTCATATAAGCCAAACATTCTTGCACCTATGATTGCTCGCTCGTACATATTATCTGTGGAAAAATCACATGAAGGTAATGCATTCATACATACTACTACAGTTATATATTCCAGTGTTTAGATAATTCAAGCATAATCAACCGGCAGCAGGGATATGTTGATTATCCATCTTTAAGATCAAAATCAACACCATCACTGGAGTGACTCAAATGTAGATCTAATGTGACCAAAGACATTCAAAATTGCATGACTGATATTGTCTTACGTGAAAAGTGGCAAATGTATGCCAAGTGTCAGATATGTACTAAATTCTACAAGTGTATTATACTCATACAATGCGTACCATTGGAGGCTATTCAGGGGTACTTATGACAGCCTTGCTAAGTATTTGTTGAGAGAACCAACAAATATGAAGAGAGTATTTGTAGAAAGGGGACTTATTCAAGGTAATGACATAGAAATGATTCTTAATTGAAGATTGACAAGCACTTTGGTCCCTACTTATTTTGCCTGGGAAAGCATGAAGAAGAACCCACAGACCTTTGGAGTTCTTGGTCGAGGGTAAGTGCATTGTTGTCAGTGGCCAGAAGCGTAGAAAAACACCATGGTCTATTGGTTCTTAGCTAAGCACAATCCAAGTACATTGCTCAATAGGTGCTGACCAGGAGCAAAAACAAACAATTTATATCTAATACCAGGAAAATAACTCTAAATATGATAAATAACTATATGGATGATAACATAGGAAAGAATGCTATTTTAAATGATGTCAAAAAATGTTCAAAATACCGTAGGGTAAGTCTCCCCATTTGTGGGATTACACTGGGTTTGTTGTTTTTGTAGGGTGAGCCTAAGTGAATCTTTTGATGAGGGACTTGGATTTGAAGATCCTGGACAAAAATGTCCCTTCCCTCCTGCACACTCAAATCCAAAAGTAAAGAAAAAAGATCACCCAAAAATTAAAAGCTCTCTGTATTAGCTATAGGTAAAGTTCTTCTAGAGCCAAAGTCAGGGACACAAGATCCTTCCGAATTAGAAGAGGCAGTTTTACGTTTCTATACTTTAACGAATGAACCTTCAATATGTCTTAAATTAATTCCTATCTAACTGGCGGTAAACCCAAGATCATATATTTTCAAACTATAAACATATATTGGTAGAGGAGATTTAATTTTGATCCTGGTTAAACCACCTTAATTTGCTATGATACCGTCCAAGATTGTGAATAGACATCTGAATTTTGACATTTGACATCTTCCTCTGTATTATGCTTTGTTGCTTTTCGCACGGTCCATTTTTTCTGCAGCGATTTGTGAAAACAGGTCTTCATCCGAGCTGGTTTATTATATGGTTACTAGGCTATGTTTTGATAATATTCAACTGCTTTTGTTGCAGATAAAAAAGTTGCACCTAAGGTGGCAAATGATGTAAAATTGATATGTGCTGGTAAAATTTTGGAAAACAGCAGGACTGTTGGTCAATGCAAGACACCTTTTGGTGAGCTACCCAATGGAATAATTACCATGCATGCTGTTGTACAACCATCTTTAGCTAAAGCAAAGTCAGGTAGATTCCCCTTACTACGCAATATGTTTTCATTCTATGTCTGTTTTGAGCAACAGTGTTGCAAGTGCAAATCTTATTTCTGACATAACATGTGCCTAACATAGTTATGCTGGAGATGTCGATTGTCTCTGATAAGATTTTCTGAAGATTGGCATTTCTCTCAAGGCAAGAGTATAAGTTGTTCAGATATTGTTTAGTTGCATTTTTTCATGTGGTATGGAAAAATGTGTATATAGTTATGAGAAGAAAGAAGGGGGTTGTGATGATTTGTCATTTTTTGGATCCCATCCATAATTTTCTTTTCTACTTTGAACATTATACTTGTTTAACAGATTCAATGTCCACTAAATTATCAACTATCCTTCACATGTGACACTTTTGTCTATCTCTGAAGATACAAGTATACACCTAAGGGCAGGGGCGGACCCATGTTGGGTCCAGGGTGTTCACCCGAACACCCTCTGCAAAAAAATACACTATATATATAAGGTAATTTTTCTATATTTCTGTAGATGGATATACTTTGACCCCCCTCAATAACAAATAAAAATAGATGGTTCAATGGTAAGACCTCTGAATATTAAGCTGCACGCCCCAGGTTCGAATCCCTGCAACAACATTTATTTATTTTCCTTTATAGTTTAGTTTATTTTTGTTTAATAAAATCAGTTCTGTTTTTCAAGCATTTTTTTATTTTAAAAACGTGCCAAAAGTGTGGTTTAAACCCAAAAAAATTCAAAGGGCCCATTTCGAAAGACTTATTTACACGTTTATATTTTTATTTTTCGAACCTCCTGAATGAAAATCGGTCCGCCACTGCCTAAGGGTGTGACCTAGTGGTCAATGAAGTGGAATTAGAACCACGGGTCTCAGGTTCATATTCTAGTGGAGGCGAAAATACTAGGTGATCATATTCGGTATGGGGTGCAAGTGACACATTTGGAGGATAAAATGAGAAGAAGTCGCTTGATTGAATTTTATGATGTCCCATATCGACTCCCTGATGCACCGGTCACTAACGGAAAGTATTAAAAAAAGATGAGGTAGACCTAAAGTCATACAGAAGAAAGTTATCTTGAACTACTGTCTCTCAGGATCCATCTAGACTCTGCAAATTATGGCAGAATGGAAGAAAAATATCGACATACGATTTTGATTATGGTTTTGTACACCGGTAAAAATGTTGTGAATCTAAATCTTCAAATACTGGATTGATGCGGGTCTAAATGGGAACAACATGGTTACGGGGATCCATATAGCTGACTGTAACTAGCTTGAGATTGAGGTGCAATTGATGATGTTGCATCTTTTTCATCACGTCTATTTGGTCTATCTTTTCTTTTTTGTTATTTTTTAAGTTGCTAGGACTCTCCAAAAATGTTGCCGCACACGTGTCGGATCCTTCCGGATACACTATTTTGGAGGATCCAACATGCACCGGTCGACATTTTTGAAGAGTCTGAGCAGCATAGGTTATTATAACTTCTTCACCTGCAAGTAGTGCTACTTTTTGCTTTCTTTTTTGTGGAATTATCTGAAGACCTGTGCGGGAATTGCTATGTTACAATTGTATGCATAATTTCTTTTTTTTTTGCCTACGATTGAAATAATCTTCCACTTATAGTGTGACCTGAGATTACCGCAAACACTTTAACTTGTAGAGGAGCTACGAAATGTGGGCTTCTAAGTTCTTAGGAGTTTTGTTCTGCTTGTTGAAGTTGCAAATACTCAAAGCTGGATTATTTATATCAATGTGCTTATCTCAGAACAATCTCGAATGCTGCAGTTCGAAATAAACCAACTTGGCACTGATCAAGCTGAAAACATGAGAGAATTTTTACTTCTCTGTGAACACTTGGACTCACGTCCAACTCAGAATTCAAATCTGAAAGAGAATATCATTCTCAACAAGGTGGCAGGAGATGTCCCACCAGCACCTAGTGCAAAAAACATCTCGACGGTACGCAAGGATATGCCATCTTTGTCCAAAAAGGATGTAAGAGAAAGTCTAGCAAATGAAGCTTCAAGCTCATCATCAGTTAAGACTGAAAAAATATCTGGAAACCCAGAAAATAAGACTAACCCAGATTCTTCTGGAACAAAA
>NC_028638.1:59325618-59360620 GCF_001406875.1 Solanum pennellii | reverse complement strand
TCAGAACAATCTCGAATGCTGCAGTTCGAAATAAACCAACTTGGCACTGATCAAGCTGAAAACATGAGAGAATTTTTACTTCTCTGTGAACACTTGGACTCACGTCCAACTCAGAATTCAAATCTGAAAGAGAATATCATTCTCAACAAGGTGGCAGGAGATGTCCCACCAGCACCTAGTGCAAAAAACATCTCGACGGTACGCAAGGATATGCCATCTTTGTCCAAAAAGGATGTAAGAGAAAGTCTAGCAAATGAAGCTTCAAGCTCATCATCAGTTAAGACTGAAAAAATATCTGGAAACCCAGAAAATAAGACTAACCCAGATTCTTCTGGAACAAAATTTTTTTCTTCTTTACAGGGAAAACAACATCCTAAGGAAGAAGAGTATTTAAAATTCACTAAATACATTTACAATCTCCCGGAACACAGCGGAGAAACTTATGGAGTTTTGGGAACTACCAGTTTATTTCCTAGAATTTCCATATTCCCAAATGGAATTCCGAGCTTTACAGCTCAATTATTTGAGTTCGGATTTTTGGATCGAGTTTACACAAGTCCAGACCTCAAAGAATTATCACAACTACCATCCTGATTGTTCAATGCAATCAAAAATTACAGCCAAGGCGATGGAGGAGTATACTGTAGATTCTATAGTATAGCAATGGAATGTCTAGACTCTCAGGCATATTATCCAACTCTCAACTACATATCTGTTGAGAAAATAAAAGATTTCAACGTTAAGGCTACGGGAGTTGATAGAAAACTTCCTTTTCTTAACAAAAAGTGGATACAAACCAGAAGAGCGTTAAGGGATAAAAGCCCTGTATGCTATTCTAAGCAGATTTTACCGAGATAATTTCAAGGTAATTGATCAAGATTCTGACTGGGTTTTAATCACTAAAGGAAATTCAAAGTCAGAAATACTTAAGGAAAGGATCCTCGATATTGAGCTCCATAGATTGGGTGCAACAGAGGAGACTTGGAAGCTAGCATGTAAAATGCTAGAACATGAACATAATCGATGATGAAGATCGATGAAGAAGACAGACGTAAGCACTTACGTAGTCCAACAAAGACGTAAGCACTTACGATTACAAAAGAAAGAAAAGAACAAAATACTTTTCTTTTGATAAAGAAAAAGAAGATGCTCTGTCAGAAGAAGAAGAAGACAAAATACTTTTCTTTTGAAAAAGAAGATGCTCTGTCGGCCACAACAAAAGCAGCAGCCCATGTGAAAAAAGAGAGAGACTTTTGACTCAGACGAGTCAATAATGGAATCTTTAAAGGAGGACCTTTAAAGATAAATAATTGTAAATAAGTCCCTCCTTAGGATCTATAAGAGGGGAGAGAAATCTTTGTAATAGGCAGAGTCAGTTGGAGTGAGTTTTAGAGTAAGAAAAATAAGAGTGAGAAATATTTTAATATGAGTGAGTAAGTTAGCTTCTCCCGCTAGGGAAAAGTGTTTTTATTAAATGTTTTACTAAGATAAATACTTATCTTATGTATGTAAGTTTGAAATATATGAAATAAAAGTTTGTTTATATATCATTTTTGTTTATCAGGAAATAAAGTCGAAGTGGAAGTTGCGATTTCCAGCATTTAGGAGGAATAGCGAGAAAAGTAGCCGTAGTTGAGTGAAGAAGGCAAAAAATGTTATTCATAGCCGAAGAGGAGAAATGCTGAGGCATTGATAGGACTAATTATCAACAAGAGGAGGAAGGTATAAAAACTATCTTTTATTACGTATTTTACAATCTTATATACATGTTATAAGTGATTATCTTGATTAAACATTGATAAAAACTACTTAGTACCTGTAGGGAATAAATCATATTATGATTCAACAACATGTTTTGCATAAACATATCATGCTATTTGCATAAATAGTATAAAATGAAATTTATACAATAGTATAAAATGAAATTTATACAATCACACTTACATAGCGTAAGAAAAAGAGCATGGAAGCGTAAAATAGCTTTACATCATATAAAAAAAGCAATTTCCCAATTGGAAAAAGTATATGAACATACTAATTATAGATATGGAAACTTAATTGTTTCAATTTATAGAAACAGAAACACTTGTAACAATATTACAAGTAATAAAAAATTTAGGAGTTCATCTCTTATTTTGAACAATTTTTGTCCTTCCTCGTCGATGGATTCATCCATCTTTTTCATTCTTTCATAATTATGAAAGAATGAAAAAGATGGATGAATCCATCGACGAGGAAGGACAAAAATTGTTCAAAATAAGAGATGAACTCCTAAATTTTTTATTACTTGTAATATTGTTACAAGTGTTTCTGTTTCTATAAATTGAAACAATTAAGTTTCCATATCTATAATTAGTATGTTCATATACTTTTTCCAATTGGGAAATTGCTTTTTTTATATGATGTAAAGCTATTTTACGCTTCCATGCTCTTTTTCTTACGCTATGTAAGTGTGATTGTATAAATTTCATTTTATACTATTGTATAAATTTCATTTTATACTATTTATGCAAATAGCATGATATGTTTATGCAAAACATGTTGTTGAATCATAATATGATTTATTCCCTACAGGTACTAAGTAGTTTTTATCAATGTTTAATCAAGATAATCACTTATAACATGTATATAAGATTGTAAAATACGTAATAAAAGATAGTTTTTATACCTTCCTCCTCTTGTTGATAATTAGTCCTATCAATGCCTCAGCATTTCTCCTCTTCGGCTATGAATAGCATTTTTTGCCTTTTTCACTCAACTACGGCTACTTTTCTCGCTATTCCTCCTAAATGCTGGAAATCGCAACTTCCACTTCGACTTTTTATCAAGTTTGAGAAAAATGATATATAAACAAACTTTTATTTCATATATTTCAAACTTACATACATAAGATAACATTTAATAAAAACACTTTTCCCTAGCGGGAGAAGCTAACTTACTCACTCATATTAAAATATTTCTCACTCTTATTTTTCTTACTCTAAAACTCACTCCAACTGACTCTGCCTATTACAAAGATTTCTCTCCCCTCTTATAGATCCTAAGGAGGGACTTATTTACAATTATTTATCTTTAAAGGTCCTCCTTTAAAGATTCCATTATTGACTCGTCTGAGTCAAAAGTCTCTCTCTTTTTTCACATGGGCTGCTGCTTTTGTTGTGGCCGACAGAGCATCTTCTTTTTCAAAAGAAAAGTATTTTGTCTTCTTCTTCTTCTGACAGAGCATCTTCTTTTTCTTTATCAAAAGAAAAGTATTTTGTTCTTTTCTTTCTTTTGTAATCGTAAGTGCTTACGTCTTTGTTGGACTACGTAAGTGCTTACGTCTGTCTTCTTCATCGATCTTCATCATCGATTATGTTCATGTTCTAGCATTTTACATGCTAGCTTCCAAGTCTCCTCTGTTGCACCCAATCTATGGAGCTCAATATCGAGGATCCTTTCCTTAAGTATTTCTGACTTTGAATTTCCTTTAGTGATTAAAACCCAGTCAGAATCTTGATCAATTACCTTGAAATTATCTCGGTAAAATCTGCTTAGAATAGCATACAGGGCTTTTATCCCTTAACGCTCTTCTGGTTTGTATCCACTTTTTGTTAAGAAAAGGAAGTTTTCTATCAACTCCCGTAGCCTTAACGTTGAAATCTTTTATTTTCTCAACAGATATGTAGTTGAGAGTTGGATAATATGCCTGAGAGTCTAGACATTCCATTGCTATACTATAGAATCTACAGTATACTCCTCCATCGCCTTGGCTGTAATTTTTGATTGCATTGAACAATCAGGATGGTAGTTGTGATAATTCTTTGAGGTCTGGACTTGTGTAAACTCGATCCAAAAATCCGAACTCAAATAATTGAGCTGTAAAGCTCGGAATTCCATTTGGGAATATGGAAATTCTAGGAAATAAACTGGTAGTTCCCAAAACTCCATAAGTTTCTCCGCTGTGTTCCGGGAGATTGTAAATGTATTTAGTGAATTTTAAATACTCTTCTTCCTTAGGATGTTGTTTTCCCTGTAAAGAAGAAAAAAATTTTGTTCCAGAAGAATCTGGGTTAGTCTTATTTTCTGGGTTTCCAGATATTTTTTCAGTCTTAACTGATGATGAGCTTGAAGCTTCATTTGCTAGACTTTCTCTTACATCCTTTTTGGACAAAGATGGCATATCCTTGCGTACCGTCGAGATGTTTTTTGCACTAGGTGCTGGTGGGACATCTCCTGCCACCTTGTTGAGAATGATATTCTCTTTCAGATTTGAATTCTGAGTTGGACGTGAGTCCAAGTGTTCACAGAGAAGTAAAAATTCTCTCATGTTTTCAGCTTGATCAGTGCCAAGTTGGTTTATTTCGAANTGCACCCCAATGATAATCTGATGCATCTGTTTGTAATATTAGATTATCATTTTCATCAGGTAGTCTTAACTTAGGCAATTTTGCACATTATTCTTTTAAATTTTTTACACATTTTGTGTGTTCTTCCGTCCAACCAAGTCTGTTGGATTTTCTTATTAACTTTTGAAGTAAATTTCTTTTCTTTGCTAAATCCGGTATAAATTCTCCTGCATAGTTTAAACAACCTAGAAATTTCTGAATTTCTTGTTTTGTTGTAAGTTTATCAGGAAATTCTATGATCTTTTTAGCAATATGTGCTTGGAGTTCTATTCCATTTTTTGATATTATCATTCCTAAAAATTCTATTTCATTTTTATTTATCTCAGCCTTTTTTTGACTTAAGATTATTCCATTTTTTAAACATTTTTCTGAAAATTTTTTCAAATGTTTTAAATGGTCTTCATATGATTTAGAACATATTAATATATCATCAATGTAAACTATCAAATAGTTATCTTCTGAGAAGATTTTATCCATTCTTCTTTGGAATATTTGTGGTGCGTTTTTTAATCCAAAAGGCATTACTAACCACTCGTAATGTCCATTAGGAGTACTAAATGCAGTTAATTTAACTGAGTTTTCCTCTAATTTTATTTGCCAAAATCCACTTTTACAGTCAAATTTTGAAAAATAAGTTTTTCCTTTTGCAAGGTTAATTAAATTGTTTTTATTTGGAATAGAATATCCATCAAATAAACAATTTTTATTTAATTCTTTATAGTTTATTACCATTCTTGCTTTTCCTCTTTTTAATTCAGCATGATTTCTTACCAAGAATGCTGGACTACTATGAGGACTTTTACTCATTCTTATGAGTTTAATTTTAGTAACTCATTAATTTGGATTTTAAATTCCAATTTATCTTCTTCGTTATATAACATAGGATTTACCCTAATTATTATGTTTGGATCTTTTAATACTAAACTTGCTCTTTCATGGCTTTGTTCCCATTTTTCTAATGGATTTTCTCCATATGATTTTTGTAAATTTTCTTTAATTTTTTCCAAATTAAGACATTTACAAGTAATTTTTCTTAAATTATCTAAATATTTTCTTTTATATTTATCTTTATCTTTTTCAAGATTATAAACATTTTGTATTCTTGGGACTTTAATGTAATGTCCACAAGGTGTTTTCAGATTTATCATATATAATGTTTGTTGATAATTCTGAAATTGTTGTATGAAATCGTTTCCTAATAATAAATCTGTTTCTAGTTTATCATAAGCAAACAATTTGTTTATAGAAACAATTTTTGATCCTAAAATTATTTCTACTTTTTCTTTAGACTTTGTTAATTTTTCTTTATCTCCTGTGATTCCTATCATAGAGATGTTATTTTTATTTAAGTCCCAATCTTTTATTAAAAAAGATTTTGCTAGACTTGCTTCTGATCCATTATCTATTTGACAACAAGTTGTCAATTTTGTATCATATATTGTTATTTCTATAAAAACTGAAACCTTAAAAATCGTTTCTTTCAGCATTTATATTTTCGATAAGAAACAAGTTTCATTTTTATATATTATTTCTATTCCATCCCTTCCGATGTTATAGTCTTCTAAATCATTTAGAAATAAATTTCCCAAAATTATTTCTTGATTACTTTCATGATTTATAATATAACAGGGAACTGTTATTCTTATTGTATCTAGTTGTATAGGTAAATCTACCATATTTTTACAACTAAAATTATTACCTTCAAAGGTTTTGTATATGTATTGTTCTCCTTCGTAAACTGTTAATCCATTTATAAGATATTCTTTTATATGATTAGCAGTTGCTCCTGTTTGTATCAGTATATCCTGATTTTTCCATTCTAATCCATTGAAAATTCTTCCTCTTATTTTCAATATATTTGAATGTTCATTTTTTATAGAATACCTATTAGATATACTTTTTCGAATAGTATTTCTTCCGTATTCTAATGAAAGCCTAGGATTACTAGTACTTCCTATTTCATGTGTTTTTCCAAATCGAATTTCATATTCGTCTGGAATTTGTGCTTGTTGAATTTCTGCTTCAATAATTCTAGCAATTCCTGCACATTCCTGATCTATTTCAATAGATTCTTTGTTTTTATACACATTTCCATAATTTGAATTAGTAACTGTGTATAATGCCTGGTAATATATACTCATAATATGATTACCTGGTTTGAATAGATCATTCCTTTTGATCTGAAAATGTAGACTTAATGCATCATTAAAGTCAGCGTCTTTTAGTGATATACAATATCTTGGGTAATAAGTGAATAAAAGCTTAGTATAAGCTAGATTTCCTTCCACTATACCAAGATTTCCTTCTCTTGCATTCATAAATCTTTCGTCGGATAAATTTATCACTATTGGACAATTTATTCCTTCCTTAAAGGTTGATTTGACCAATATTTGAATTCCTCCTAAATGAACGTAATTCATTTTCTTCCTTTTCTTTTCAGGAATTTTTCTTAAGATTTGATTTATCATTGATTTTGTTAATAAGTTTAACTTATGTTTTCCTGTGGTTTGGGTTATTTCTATTACCTTTTCTACTTCTTGGTATTCATGATAAGAGATTTTATCTCTTGTGAAGATTCTTTGCATTCTGCTTAATAAGTTATCTTCTATTTTAAGATTTAATTTTAATCCTTGGATTTTCTTAAATGTTTCTCCATCGAAAGTTGCTTTTAAAGCTCTAATATTTGTACAGAATCTTCTTTTTCTTGAATTTCTTTATTCATTTAATCAGACTCTTCTGAACTAGTTGAATATTCTTCATAAATTTCTTCAAAGAAATCATCACTTTTTATAGATTTTATAGACTCTAAGTCTGAATCTATTTCTAATCTATCAATTTTTGAGATTTTTACTCTTTTCTTGTTACATTCATAACTTTTGTGTCCTTCTTCTCCACAATTATAACATTTACAATTACTTTTAGTTTTTACAAATTCTCTTTTCTTTTTATAATACCTTTTCTTTGGTATGTATTTTTGTTTAGTAAAATTTTTCCTTTTAACTAATCCTTTCTTGAGTTGTTTTTTCTTTTTAAAGGGTCTATCATCACACCCCCATTGTGTAGATGCCTGTGTATCTTTACAATAGATTTGTGTATTAATTCTTTTAGCTTTTCTTTGCATATTATGTGACATACATAATTGTCCTAATCTATTATTTAGGAAACTTATTCTTTGACCAAGAGTGTCTCCTTTCATATTTTCTTTTTCATATTCTTCTCTAAAATATTTGGTCCAAAAGCCTGGTAATTTTTGATAGTATTTTTCCAAATAAGGCAACATTTCCTTACCACTATCAAATATCTTATAGTAATATTCTTCGAATTCACAAGTGTATTCTCGAATATAACTCATTTTACATATCTGTAATTTTTCTAACTTTTCTTTTGCTAAATTTTTTATTATTTCTTTGTTTTCTTTTTCATTTCCTTGTCCTCCAAAGAATTCATTGCTTAAGGTTATTTATACCTTCTTGTAAAGAATTTTTTAATCCTTCTAAGGTATCATTTTTAATTATATTTTCAGCATCTTCTGTTAATCCTGAAAACCAATCATTTACCTTTCCTGTAAAGGTATTTATCATTATGAAGTATTTTTCTTCATCTGTATAATTTCCTTTTCCTAATAGGAAATACATTAACATATTTTGAGACCAAAGGTCTAGGCTATTTTCTGAATTCCTTTTACATTCTAAATCTAAGAATTGTATGCTAATATCTCCTGTTGGTAGTCTATTAGGCATAAATCTTATTTTATCATTATCATGATAATTTTTTGAAAATTCATTATTCTTTTTAGTTTTATTGGTAAAATTTTTATTTTCATTTTCTGGCTCTTGCCATTCATTTTTCATTGAAGTTGAAGCTTCGAACTTTTCTTGAGGTCCTTCTGTTTCTCCTCTATTCATTAGTACATTTATTTCTTCAGAAAGGCTTAAGTCTTCTAAAGAATAAACTAGCTCGTCTAATTCATTCATTATTTTGTTCAATTAATTTTGAATCCATTTCTATTACTGGATTATCGTTATGATTTATTTCTAAATCATTTTCATCTTCTATGCATTTTTCTTTTCCTTTTTGTTTTTCAAGGAATTTTTGAATTAATATTTCATCCATACTCCCCTTTTGGTAAGTATTTTCACTAATTGATTTTTTATTTAATAATTCTTTAATATATTTTTGACTTATTCTCTTGTCAATTTTTTCTGTTTTTTCTATGAAATTAGTTATTCTTCCTGGAATATTTTCTTTAATATATTTTATTTCTATTTCTATCATTCTTATTCTTAATGATATTTGTTTATTACTTTCTATGAGGTCTTTTAAGAGATCTGTTATTTTTTTAAGACTCATTAGTCTGAATAGTACCAATCCGATGTATAATCATACAAGTATTCATTATCATAATAAGAAATATTATATCTTTCTTCTTCAGATTTGTTATGCCATATTATTATTTTTATTATTTTTCTTTTTAGATCTTCATCTAAATTTTTTATTACTTGTAATATTGTTACAAGTGTTTCTGTTTCTATATACCATTTTGGTTTTAAGTCCATTTAGTTCGAACTAAGCTTTGATACCATTTTTTGTTTGCTGTTATCTTAACAGGATAAAATAATTGAAATGCAAGCAATTATTGTAAAACAACTTAATTTGCAAGCAATCATTTAATTATGCAGTATAAAGCATATGATTTTTTAATATAAGTAAAGCATGCTTATACTCATATTGTTCTTGTATTTTATACATTCTCATTTCATAAATTGAAACAATTAAGTTTCCATATCTACTCAAAGCTGGATTATTTATATCAATGTGCTTATCTTAAAACTAATAGAGAGCATTTGAAGATCTTTGGTGGCCCTGTTACACCCTATTCCCTACTCCCGCCCCCGGTTTCTGATCTTCAGTCCGAGCATTGTGTTGCTGAGCCATTGATGTCTTTAATCTTTTCCTTTCCTGTTTCTGAGACTTGTGTTTGTCAACAGAAAAGAAGATTGACGAGAACCAAAATCAAAGCATCTGTTCGTGCTCCATATTGTGAGATTGCAAGTGATTCAGTTTGATCTTGTGGTATCCTTGGGTTACCTGCTCTGTGAAGTTAAGTCTGGACTCTGGAGCAATAATTTGTATGATACCTCATTATTACATGTTTGTTGAAAAGCATTTGTAACTATTGCATGCTCGCATGATCACGTTTGTTCTATAAAGTTTGTATCTTTATACTTGTAGTCACAGATTTCTCATATAAAAAATACAAAGAAGGCTGGAGATATGCATAAGGATATTTAGCTGTAACTATTTTTGTTTATAATATACTAGTCCATTTACTCTGGTCATCACATGTGTATGTACTTGGACCATCTTGTATGATTAAATATATTTATGGATTCATGTTTTAGTGAATAACTGGCAAATTAGTGTGAAGTATTGCATGGCTTGTCGATGGAGATTACAATATGTTAACGGGGGTACAAAGTAAAAGAGAAGAAGCTCATTCTTTGCAGGCATCTAATCTTGTTGTGTTATTCCAATCAGTGCAGCTTCTCTGTTTGTGGCTCTATCTCAGCTACAACTTAGCTTTGGACACCAAAAAGGTATCTCATCTTGAGAGTAACCACGTTGTTGGTTCTGATATAAAATGACAGTAGCGCAAAGAAACTGGCGAAAATCTTTTATTCATTGTGACACTTGCCAGACTCTACTTTTGGGGACCAATTTGGAAAATTATTAGTATATTGATGATGGAAATAAGTGATAATTGAAATAAATGGAACACTTAATCGTAATTCTTCAAAAAGGACAGTGAAAGTAGAGTATTGAGAAAAGTAATGAAATGAATCAGCATCGCCATGCAGAGGCAGCAAGAATGGCCCTATCTTGCCATCCCAAAAGCAAGCAACCATTGTCCTCTGTCAATTTATAACCATCACAGGAGTAGAGACCCAGTAATATTTTGGATTGTGTGACTGCATTTGCACTCAGTGCTACTCCTTTAAAACCTTTTCCTTCCATCACCCTCCTCCACTTTCCTAACCTCTCGTGCCGCACCATTCTCTCCATTCCCTCACACGAAACTATGTTCATTATCTCAGGTCCAAATATGTACTGTTCCAATTTTGCCCTCTGTGATGAATCCCCTGGAAATGTCGCGTCCAGGGAATCAAAGATGGCCGAATAGTAGTGCAGTGCCTCCAGGAACCGACCCAGGAAATACGGTCCGTTATGGCTCGCCTCTTGCTCCACGATCGTTACTATATTTGGAGCTTGGTCTCTGATCATGCCTAACAAGTTCCCAATACAATTCCCTGGGACTCGATGGAGTCTATTCACCGAATTCACCGCCAGAGCCTCACCTATCCTTCTGTTGAACATGTGCGGTTTCAAATCCTCAAGCTGCTCCCCCACCGGGTGAAATTCAAAAGGAACGTGGAGAGACTGCGCCAGTTCTGTCAAACATCGACCTGTTTCCCTGACCGCTTCCGGATAAGAACCCACTCCTGTGATACGAAGGAAAGGAGCACCGCCAGGTCGGGCTGCTAAGGCCTGCATAAAAGCCGGCCACTGATAACCTTGAAGGATGTCTAAATCAATAACATGAACGCGCTCCTCTGCTTCAAATGCTTCAAATATGGCTTGATTAGCTGTGAAATGAGCAAATTTGACATAAGGGCAGGCTTGGTAAAGAATCTGATAGATCTTGAGGATTTCAAGGGAATTAGGAGGGAAAGGATTGAAAGGTTTCGGGACAGAGGTGCTGGGTTTAGTGGCTAGTGTTGCGGCAAGTCTAGCAGTAAGAGCTTCCGTGAAGCAAGAAGCCACTCGTTGCATTGCGTCACCGATTGGGGTGACTACTCGATTCAGGTGGTGGAGATACCTTCTTGCCAACATATAGTCCTCTTTGGAGACTGCTTCAGCACAGGCAAGGAGAAGGTGCACCAATTGTAAGCCACTGTCCTGTTCCTGCATCTGCACAATTTAATTAGCACTTAATTCCTATGTATCTGGTGACATGAGCAATAGTTTATATTTGTCCAGTGTAGCAGATGTCCAATTCCTTTCATATATAATAAAACTTTTGTCCAGGACAAATTGCATGGTGATATATAAGTTCACTGTAGACACATGTTGCAATTTAAGCTGCATTTACTAAAGTAAAACAACTGTTGTGAAGCTGGAACATTCAACACTAAAACAGAAGCATTGGAATTTTGAAAAGGTACTACTTTTTTTTTTTTTTACATATATATATATATTTGCATGAGAACTAGAGGATACAGTGGTAAACCCTTGATAAGTGTCGTTCAGAAAGGAGAAACAGAAAATTATAGATGAAGTATACCTGATCAGGTGCAGCAACAACCAAATTGTGATTGATAATTTGCGTATATTGTTGTTGTGTTGATGGTAGTTGAACATGTGTTGGAATTTGTTTTTGTTGCTTCTCATGCTGTCGTTCTTGATGTAGCTGTTGTGACAGAGGTGCAATAGACACCGTGTGGAAAATCTCATCGTCTACTTGTCCGGCAGATGTGTTGCTGAGTAATGATCCCATAAAGCTACCGGACATATTGGATGATGAATTTGGCAACGCCAGGCACTCTAAAAAATCAGGAATTACTGACAGAGACTCGGAAGAGGATCCAACATCTGAAACTTTGAGTGTGGAATATTCGGATGCCAAATCATCATCTAAGAAACTCTCAAGAGCTGGCAGGTTAAAGCTCTCAATTTGCATGAACTGGTTATTAGGAGAGTTGAAAACTTTTTGGAGGGGGCTGAGTCCCTTGCCTTTATTTGTGGAGTTGTAATTATTAGGTCTCAAGGGAGAGCGAGGAGGGGAGCACATCATCATGCTTTGCCCATGAATTCCCTGATGATGATGGGTGTATAGGTTGTTATTGTGAGTAGTAGTAGAGAAAGTCGAAGGCGAGGAAAGGTTCCTGACGGGGGAAGAGATCATGAAATCTGCCTCCAGCTGATCAGCAAAGAAGGACTCCCAGATTGAGTTATCAGGAGATTGGATTTCAACATCGCCACCTCCTTCAAATTTGGGAGGGAAAGTGAGGCTGGTAGGTATTAAGCTGCCACAATCGAGTTCAAAGTCGGAGGAGATAGGAGTGACTTTCTTGGATTCACATGAGGCAAGAGAGTCCTCTGGAAGCAGTTTGCTGTAAGAATTCTGGCTCTTGAAACTTGTTATTTCACTGCCAACCTCATTTTTTATTATGTCGTTCTTTAAACTCCCCATATTACCACACAGAGAACCTGCTTTTTGCAATCAACCTTTATTATTATGATTTGATGTCATATTAGAAATGTATGTATGTGAGTTGCAAAATCAATCAGGCGAAAAGGAAAAGAAATTAAGAGATTTTTATAGTTGAGAGTTTAGAGGTTGTCATTCGTCAGCTTGTCCAGACTGTAGCATCTGAGGGAGGAAAAATCTGTGGCTTTTTCATTTTGCATGTTTGGGAGTTTGTGAATTTTATCGTCATGGAAATGGGATTTGGAATTATACCTTTTATATTATTACTAAAATTTTCACCTCTTAAACTAAGGTCCAGTTGTACCAAGTTTCGTGGAGTGGGTGGGCCCCATCCTGGGCCGGCCCAGCTGACGCATATATAATAAAAATAAAATAAAGTGAGTATAGTGAAATCCGCAAGAGGGGATTGGTCGAAGCGGAATGAAAGGGATATTAGATAAATGCAATGCGTCTTTCTAGGTTAACAATCAACTCACTTCCCACTTAACAAATTTATGATCAATTCTACCCATACTTACTTTTAGCTGTATTATCAAATCTATCCACTTCTTATGATATCACAGAACATATATGGTGAAGAAATGAACAAATATAGAGTGAAATTGATAAAACCTAAATTCTTGCTATTTTGTTTAAACTCTAGCAATTTCAAATTTAATACAGGGTATGCATGTGTTTGATCAGATAATCTTCTATTTTTCTGAACTATTTTCTATTGTTTTTAGGTAGCATTAATGTGAAAAGAGTATGATTAAAAAACTCGGGCACACAATAACTTTTTAGTAGATTATATTTCTATTAGAAAATTAAATAACTTGTAAACCATTAAAACAGCTCAGTGAGAAAAGGTCGTGGAAATGCTTTCCATGCGTTTGAAACCAAAAATTCCAAACTCCTAATCCTAATTCACGAACACACTATTGGCGCTTATGATACCAAGCTTGATCTTAAGAGTTGTCTGTTATGTTATTGTGGTAAACTTAACTTGATAATGTAGTTTTTAACACTATCAATGCATGAAAATATATAGTAAGTGCATCAATCTGCAAGATACAGTTTCACTTAGCCTAGTCTTTTGTGTGTAGACTCTCAACGCATTTGGATATGAAGAGTTTCTTTTCTTTTTCAGTAGCATCTACATGTTCTTCAGGCCAACGGCGGAGTCACAATCACGCTCCGTACATGCCCTAAAATTGTGGCTCAAAATTGCACAAAGTTACTATTTTCTCTATGAATTTTCCCACTAAAAATATTCACAGGTTATTCTCACAAATTAGTGAGAAAAAAATAATAATGTTTACATTCATAAAATTAAAAAGTTATCTACTATTTCAGTGAAAACCTATTTTAGTTGTGCTTTTTTCTAGTGAGCTGATTTGACGGGAACTAATGAAAAAAGTCATGTTCTATATACAAATTTTCTATTGATTTGGGACTAACAGTAAAAAGTCAATAAATAAAAAATAAATACAGAGAACTGTGCAAAGAGGCCACTCTTGTATGATGGGGATATTGGGATAATCGCTAGGCTACTGCAAACTCCTAGGTTTTGCATTTTAATTTCATTTACTATATATTTTTGGGAAGAAAACAATACTAAATCACAGATGATTACTATGCTGTTCAAAGAAAGAATTGTACAAGTCCCTGCTACCTTCATTTTTTTAAAAAAAAATTGAACTAAATATTTAATTTAACCTCAAAAGCTATCACTTTGTCCATTATATTATAAAATAAAGTATCTTGGCATGTGTGGAGCATAACATTTATAACACATGTTTCTATGACAATGGTAAAAATGTAATCTTAGGCTAATAATTGGCGGTTGAGTTGTAACCTTTTAGGTTTAATTTCCACTTCCTCTTGTTGAAAATTATTACAGTAAAGAAAGTGTACTTGTTGATGAAATTGAAAGACAATTGTTTCGGCTGTTAAAGACAAAAACTATATATATATATATATAAGGTAGGAAGCTAAGGCCGGAATTAAACATTTTAAGGAAGGTGACAAATGTGGAAGAGGAATTAGAGAGGACACGTAAATTTGTTATATATATATATATAGCATAATGTTTGTTGAATTAATCGTATATATAAGAGGAAATTAAAGTAAAACAAGGGTGGAGAAATTGACAGCATCGTCTCATGTGGCGTCGTTTGGAATGCTTTTTCTCTTTTTTGTGAAGTCGGCATTTTTCTATACACTAATTTCCCATCGATCTCCACAAATTAAAGCACCTTATTTTGATAAAAAATACTTAATTAAATTTATTATTATTCCTCAGCCATACATAATTCCAATATATATTACCAACAGTGAAAAGTATACAAACTGTTGCTAATTAATGAATGTTGCATAGTTTTTTATTTGTAAATTAATAGTAATAGATACTAAAAAATGAAAAATAAATTGTTTTCCCATCACAGAAACACTAAATATATAGATGGAGCGGCAAGAAAGTTAGGGTCACGTGTAATAATATAACCACAAAAAAGGTGTTTGAGCTCGACTACTTCATCTTTTAATGGAAAACGATATATAGGTATTTAATGCTGCTACGTACTACTATTTGTTTTGAGATCCACATATATTTACGACGCTTTCACGCAATCATAAGAATTGGACTACTTGAATAGTAATATTCATAAAAAAAAAAAAATCATATGTGAATTTGAAAAAGAAAGACAAAAAATAACGAACCAAAACCATGAATACACCAAGGACCAAACAACATATATAGAAATATCCAAGTCCAATTATTTTATTACTATATCATACACACAAACATGTTCATCAATTTTTGCACCCTCTCAACTTCTTATATACCTAACTTTACAATCAGTTATGCAATTGTATCAATGCTTCATTTCAACTTGGAAACAAATTAAATTCATTTTCTTGCTTAATCATAATACTCCATACCCAAAAACATAAAGGTGCAAAGTTTAATATGCATTTGCCATTTTTCACCTGTGACCAGATTAAAATTCACAATCAGAAAATTATGATAGATGTCAAAATTTATAAGTAACATATTATTTGGGAGTTATATATGGACTTGAAAAGACATACAAGTAATGAAGATTAGTAAGAGTAGAAGTTATGAAGATGTAAATGTGTGATTAGTTAAAGGTACGAGATTAATGATTATTAGTAATAGAGTAGGGTATTATATATATATATAGTGAAATGGAGAGAAAAATGCCATAAAATGAAAAAAAAAAAAATTCAAGACCATAGAAAAGTGTCATATCACATAACTTTTAATACAGCATATGAATAGAGTGGTATATATAGTAATAAAAAAATCATATTTAGTACTCTGTTGTTTTTAGTAAAAGAAGTAGACTATAATTTTGTAATATACAGAAACACTAGGATCAATGAGCACTTGAATGAAACAAGAATGATATATGTACACGCAACTAATTTACAGGATTTCAATTGAATATTTATTCATCTGCAAAGATCGAGAAAAAAGAAAGATAAATAATTTGTCTTTCTCCATTTTCGCATATATTTGTTATCTCTAGCTACTACAGGAAGAAGAAAAAGATAAAAATGATTTCTGGAAAATATGTATAGTTATATATCATAATGATCTGAAGTCTGTTGATTGGTATGCTAGCTAACATACAAATGGAAAATCCACATTTCTGACTTTTTCCCTTATTTTCTTTTTGGATACACATAATGAACAATTAAATTGTATGCTAGTACGTTATTGTACCTGAAATATGATCTGTTAAATTAGGGCCAGCTAGCTTAAAGGAAGTAACATTGCTTAAATTATGACCGATGTGAATTGACAATTCATTTCATTCATCATCACATGCATAGTTATTTGAAAGAAATAATGATTTTAGATGGCAAATCAAATAAAGGAGGTTGGTTTGAATAGCCTAGCTAGTTCCACCATGATTTATAGCCTAGTGAGTCGAGAATATTTTTGTTACAAGTATAATGTGGAATTGGTTGTAGTACATTGTGAATCATAATAGTACAAGTGATGCTTTAATAATTTCCCTCCTCTATCACCTGTTTTCTCCTCAGCCATACAACATGCCCTGATTTTAATTTTCTTCTATATTTTTTTCCTTTTGGAGATCCTTATAGCATAATACAATATAGATATTTCTTTATCTTTTTCCTTTTGGAGATCCTTATGGCATAATACAATATAGATATTTAAGAATTTTGTTTATGGGGAGATTTATTCTCTCAACCATTTTGATTTTTTTTTCTTTAGCATTAGTTTTCATATATTATTATTATTATTATTATTATTATTATTATTATTATATCTTTAGTATAGTTTCATGTGTCATCTACTTATCGTCTTATGATTTGCAATTGTAAACTTCAGCATGCATGACGCCCTAATCACTTTCGAACCCAAATTAGTCCTTTCTTTTATGTGCCTTTGTTTATTAGCTACTACTTACTACTAAAATACTAATGTACCAGCTAGCATTACAATTAGCCTAAATTTGTAAGCATGTTGTCAACTTTTTAGGGGAAATTCAAGTGCATACGACCCAGTTTACTAACAAAATGCCAAATTAAGCAGCTCCTACGGTGTCATGTATGATGTATAATTACTACCCTTATGCGTTGTATAACTTTTGAGTTTTAGCTACGAAACGTGAACGTTCAAGACCAACAAATCAAAATCCTAATATAATGTACACACACATAAAGAGATTTTCCCATCAATTATTTTCCAACACGTGACATGCTAGCTTAATCTCATTCTATTCTTCCCTCTATTTTGGCTGGTAATATGATTTGTCCAATTTATTAAATAAATTAGCTCCAACTCGTTAATTCAACTAGTCTAAAATTGGGGTTTATTTTTGCTATATATATAATTCAAATTGATCCATGAGAAGATTTCTTTTTGTGAGTATGGTTTATAGTCACATAAAGAATAAAAAACTTTGTTAGTTTCAACAAATTATAAGCAAACAAACAAAGAGTATTTTTTTCTTTTTTTGGGTTGGAGTTGGATGAGTTGAGTTATGACCAGCTAGTTGTTGACCAATCCATCTCTGTCCAAATAACTTTTGAATGAGTTAAATCTCATAAGTATTCATTAGTTGGGGTAATCCATTTTAATCCACTTAAATTCAATCTAACTGGCTTATTTGATAATTCCAATTTGGGAAAATTATGCAAATAACAAACATTTAGTCTATATTAGGTACTATATCTACAATTTAAAAATAGAATAATTCGTCACTTACAACAGTTTCCCCAATTCTTGCTATTCGTCTGATTCTTGATTTGTCTAAATCCAAAATTAGTATAATTCAATTCCTGATTGTAAAAATCAATTTTTACTCCCTCCGTCCCATTTTATATGACAACATTTGACGCATACGGAGTTTAAGAAATAATTAAGATTTTGAAATGTTTACCACATTACTTTTCAAGAGAAGTAAACTCATTTTTCTCTCTCCTCATAAATGTATTAAAGTATTATCTTTAAAATTAAGTGGAACCAACAAGGATAAAAAGTAATTGTACTTTTAAATATTTACCATAAAAGAAAATGTGATATTCTTTTTGGGACTGATCAAAAAGGAAATGGTGTCACATAAAATGGGATGGAGAGAGTATATAATTACTTTTTATTTGTCTACTAGCAAGAGAAATGTACAACATAATTTTGAAATTCCTGAATGTATACAGAATGTGTATATACTTACGATATTTGTATACTTGCAAGTGAAATATACAAACGGACAAAAATATACAAACCAAAGCCTCCATAGCAAACAACACTATAGCTATGAAGCGTTATTATTGAAACTATAGTTATAAAGCCTTATTATGTTTGGCTAATTTTGAAATTTTCTCTTCCTGTTTTAACTAAGCCCAATAACGTAGTCTTACCATTAGGCTGGCATGTGAGAGTGGACTCTATAGTATATATATACAAGGATAAAAATAACACCCTATACATCCCCATTTAAGTCATAAACGGAAGCCTAAATTTTTTGCAAGTTTAGCTGCTTTTAAATTAGTGTGTGGAATTTAGTTTATCAAAGCCTAATGTGAGATAATTTAGAAGCAAACAACTTCCATCCATTTTGGATGATGTTCAGACCGTAGATAGCTGAAGTTTAGTCATTTTGCATGAAGTTCAGGCTATATATGTGACCGAACTTGAACAATTTTTTTCTCTATGACTCAACACACTTGGTGTTAAACTTGTAAGTGATACTGTCTATATAGCTGAAAGTTCAGGCTGTATATGTGACCGAACTTGAACAATTTTTTTCTATATGACTGAACTCACTTGGTGTTAAACTTGTAAGTGATACTGTATCTCAGTGCGCTATTGCTTGTAACATTGTAATTCATAAGAAACACGATTTGACACCTTTACTAATAAAATGGAAGTAGAAGAATGAAAAAGAGAATGAGAAGTGAACTTACAAATTAATGTGAGTGAAGTAATGGTTGGCTGAATTCTTTTGCCTCTATGATATTGATATATCACATGATTCTGAGTAGGAACAATCCTTCTCTGTGGCCAGACCAAATTTATAACAGATATGGGGAGAGTGGCAAGTCCGTGACTGGCTCCTTGGGGTAAGGTCAAATAATAAACTCTATTTATTTAGTATCACGTTAAGAAGCAAGGCCACCATAAATTACAACAAACATGTATGAATGAAAAGGAAGGTCTATTTATTCCTCTATGTAAATGAATTTGTCTACTTCCCACTATACTCTCTTTCCTACACATCCACCCTTACAAAACTCCAAACAAAGTTCACATGATTTGTTTGTTTCTGAATTCTGACTAGCAATAAGGTTCGATCCCTGTCTCCCTCTTTCTAACTTTGATCTCTTCTTTTTCATTTCTGTCATCACTTATACTCTCATTATCCATACACACATTCTAGCTCATTTCTTCTTAAAAAAACATAAAATTCTTTTCTTCAACTAGTCTTTTTGTGTAATATATCAATCTCACATATAATTAGTTGTTTTTATCTCAACTCCTTTTCAAGTCTCGGCTCAGTTTGCCATGACTACTACTACACTTGTCCTGTTGGTGGTTTCATGCTGCTTCTTGTGGTTGAGTCTATCGTCAGCAGCAAAAGTGGTTAATCCACAGATCACTGTCATGGGTATGGTTTACTGTGACATTTGTTCCAATAATTCCTTCTCCAGGCACAGCTACTTCATGCCAGGTAAGTTCTTGGGCAAATTAAACATTTTTCGTCTTTTGCATAAAGCTATCTAAAATAGTGAAGTCCTATACACTGGAGTTGGCAAATGAACAGGTTGAACGGCTCAAAGCTCATAAATGGGTCACGGATCAATACTCTAACCACCCCCAAATAATCAAATGCTAAATGCTTCAAGTTCTTCCAAATTTACAATATCCCCAATCTTGAATTTTATATATTTGGGTTTGAGTTGAATTTTGACCCCTTAGGTTAATCATCTGGGTTCAACCCAACAAATTGGTCATAATCCAAACCCATTAAAACTTGGTCGATTAATTGGAATTGATGGCTGAACAGGTGTAGAAGTGAAAATAGAATGCACCTTCAAGGCAATGGCGACAAGGACGGCAGAGCTAGTATCAGTGTCAGTGAACAGAACTACTAACAAATATGGAGTTTACAGGTTGGAGATACCTTCTGTGGATGGAATAGAGTGTGCTGCTGAGAAAGCAGTGGGCAATTCCTGCAGGGCTAGCCTTATTGGAAGCTCATCTTCGTTCTGTAATGTACCTGGTTCTACAAGAACCACTACTGATGAGATTACAATCAAATCTAAACAAGCAAACATGTGCATCTATAGTCTCACTGCTTTGAATTTCAGACCTTCTAAGAGAAATGTTGCTCTCTGTGGAAATTAGAACTCCAACTATCTTATTTCCTTTATATGTCTTCTCTCATTCCCATTTATAGGGAATATAATATGTATAATTCATGTCCCTTTTATTTCCAGTAATCAAAAGCTATGCTGTTAAATACAAGGATATGTATTAGAAACAGGAACCAAGTCCTCATCCTTACCAGAGGAACTGTTGTTAGCTGCTTAATTGTTCTTGATGGAAAACAAAGAACGAAGGTTCAAATTTGTGTCTTATAGTATAGCTCTTTGGAAATAAGAATCTCATTTTACCTTTTACTGATATGACAACTCTGTACTCTCATCACTTGATTCCAACACCAGAGCTCAGATGCTAGCTGAGTTTTTACGGACATGCAAATAGTGAAAATAATACTATGCCTTGATCAACTGCAATAACACAAAACAAAACTTACAAGCCTAAGCATGGCATAATGATTCCTTTTGACTCATTGTTACAAGAGACTTTCCAATTTAACTCCATCTCATACCATGAATGATTTAAGCAGCAATTTCATCGCAAATCCAAACCTGTAAGCCATTTTCAACCATGGAGGTGGATAGACAAGGAATATAAAGTTAATATCTGGATAGAAAGTTAACAAACATCAAATGTAGCTCAAGCTTGTTATACATTTGTGAGAATTAGTTTACGATCTCTTTTGCCTGCACCAGATTACGGAATAAGCTGCTTATGTTTCAGCACACATTTAAATACTTCACAGAAGAGTAGGAACGGAAAGCAGTTCCAATTAGCAATGTTTTACTTCAATACGGACTGTACAAGTTCAAAATCAAGCCTTAAACAATTCATGGAAAGCAGATGCAGTAAAAACATTCAAGTATGACACGTCCTGTCTCTTTGAGAATTTTTTGGCAAAATACAGTACAAGAACTTCTTTTTGAATGGTAAAGAGTCATTTCCAGCACGTCTTGATCTGTACATTTCCAAGCTTTTCTTTGAAAAGATAGCCAGAGCTTAAACAATTCATGGACATGTAAAAATCATGCCTGACCACACTTGCTTAGGCATGCAACTCCCTCTTCTAAATAATCTTGTCTATTGATCCAAAACTCAGGGGCATCCTGCAGAAATTATTCAAGTATCTACTTATTTCTGTTAACATAATAATGTTGCTTTCAAATTGTATGCTCTTCAATTAGGGTGTGCATTGATTCATTGCAATCCTTTTCCTTTTTGGCATAATGAAAAGAAAAAACTTAAGAATGCTCAAGGAGAAGAATGACAAGAATTTATTTTTCCTAGGTGAATGAGCATCCTGACTGGAAGAATAGGACGGCAAGAATAATTTAAACATGGAAATATACCAGCCACTATGATGTCAGCATAATATAAAACATTTAAGTTACGGCATAAAATTCTTTTACTTGCTCTACTAAGTGGACTTTATTTAATTTAGTTGCATTCAGCCACAGGAACATCTCTCATACACAGATGATTTGATCAATTGCAGAGGAAGAACAAGAAAAAGAGAAGGATTGGAGGGATGTGAAACACAAATTTCCTTGTGCCTGAAGCTGATGATTGCACGGGCCTAAATCATATCAAAATAGTATAATCCAACATGTGCCACAACCACTTCAATGGAGGACAGAAATAGAATATTCAAATCCAGAAAATTAAAGGGAAGTGTACACAGATTAGAAAAGGATGTATCTTATTAGCTTTCTTTTTGTTTCTCCTGGGAATAAATTCTTTTTTATATGCATGATCAAGCAAGGAGCAGAGATGGGGCTACAGGGAGGAAATCGATACCACCATACCTTCATAATTCCGGCCAGAACTGCACCACCGAGATACACCATATGCTTTCTTCTGGGTGGATCTTCTATTCGTAAGCGCAATTTCTATTGCAGAAAACATATAAAATAAAATTTTCAAAAATAGAGAAGATTTCAACTACTTAAAGAAAACCAAGAAATGCATCATAAAAGACAACAATTGTAGGCAATGCAATCCAACTTCCTAGATATGTTAAACCCTACTCGTACTTTTCCAACTACTTTCTTATATCCATCTCTTGATTGACTTGACCTCATATAGAGCAGAAACCACCATAAGCTGCAGGTACCAGTGAGATTGAGGTATTTTATTGTGGTTTGTGGGTAAGACTATTTGAATAAATGCAACGTAGTTGCATAAACCTTATTCATAAACCAAAAACCGCAAGAAATCGTGAAAAGAACAAATAAGAGTCACACAGTACCTTCAAACCATCTTTGTTCCCCTTCAGAACAACATCAAGATAGCGGTCCAAAATTTCTTTCTCAAGGCTGTCAATGTTTAAAAAGAACGGAAAATAGCTGTTATTAAAGGAAACAAGAATATGATGAGTGTGGTCATGAGGTGGGTAAGAAAGAGTTCGTTCCTTATATTCCCACAGTAAACCAAAAGAAATGTTAACTGCAAAAGTAAAGTTCAAGGGAATAAATCACAAAGAGATGAAAGTACTTCTTGATGACAGCTCACGGATATTCTTAACAGAAATTCTTCATGCATTAAAGTGTATACCTGAATTTCCTAATATAGCACATTTCTAAACAATACTCCTATCCTCTCGAATAGAATTTCATACTCTAATTTATGATACGTAACAAGATGAGAGTTAAATTAGTATGTAGTGAAAATGAATACATATTTCACGTTAATTTGCATTTTTAGATTGGCCTTCATGCATTTCATGGTCGTTATGATACTAACAATTTCAGAAGGGTTCTTATGAGCAGGAGAAAAATAGAACAACTATGAGGAATAAGTCATCAGTCAGATATACCAAAACTGACTGCTACCAGGAGGAGGGAATCAGCAAATTTTGATACCGTAAGAGGAGAATCATAAAATTCAAAATCCACAGGGAGGTGAATTAGAGTTCTTCGCACAATAAAAGAGTGTTATCAAAGTTATAGCATAACAGTTTTACAGTTCAAATTCTCTGCCAGATGATCAAACATTAGTCCTGAGGAAAAAATAATTCAAGGATATACTTTGGTTCATAAACTCAAAGCAAACTGTCACACCAGTTAAAACTTCCTAGTCTGTATGACAATAATGTAGCATTTAGAATCAACCACGCACAATTGCACTACTCAGCTCCAAGTTCTCAAAGCTTTATAATAAGGAAGAGTATTTTGAGTAAGTTACCGACTAGGTAAGCCAGGATACATGGTACTTCCACCACTCAAAACAATATGCTGGTAGAGCTGCAAGTGAAAATTTAAACATATGATGGATGGCAAATGACAACACTATGGCAAAGAATACAGAAGAAATTTCAAAGTTGAAGTACCATCATCCTGTTGTCAATATCCATCTCCTGGATGCAGCGAAATACCATGTCAGCCATGCCATCACCTTCAACATCAATAAGATCCTGAAATGGACAGAAAAAGTGACACTTAGCTTCCTTCCACATACAGCAACCCATCAATTAAAATATTGCAGAAGCGTGGAATAATATTTAAAATTCCTTGCACATACATCAACCCATCAATTAGAATTTTGGAGAAACGTGGAATAATATTTCAATTTAGCTTTCTTTCACATACATCAACCCATAAATTAGAAGTTTGGAGAAGCATATAATAGCATTTCAAACCATGCAGTTCAAAGTTCAAACAATGTGTTCTTGCTTCAATTTTTCACAAGGACTTAATTGACACTTTATCTGAAACAAATTGGTTCAAAGATAACACTCTACTGCTTTCCTATTGAATAGTTGGAGGTAAAAGAACCACCAAATTTAAGAAACTGTAAGACAAAAGATGGTCATGGTATTAGATAACAAGTGTCACATTGACATTTGGTGTTATATGGGATTTGCAGGATTAGATTGCTTTGTGGGAAAACATCAATTGCCTTACATCTTCGCCACTACGAGGAAAGCAAATCTGGTGCATTTTTATGTAAAAGATATGTTCTTGATTTGTGAAAGAGGAAAATAAAAATGGGAATGCATGCTCACTGGAGTAAAAAGAGCCTCAGGTGCCTGGAACCTCTCTGTGCCAACTTTAAGTACCCTCCCATCTGGAAGCTGTTGAAAAACAAGTGAAATAATGAGTAATAGATGACCAAGTTTCTTATGGGAGAAAAAAGGATCTTTGCTTCCAAGAGCAAAGTACCATACCTAATTGCAGTTCAAGGTAGTAGAAAAGCTTAAAGAATAGAAGTGCCTTTGTTTTTTCCAATTAAAAGCTTATTATGGATGGAGCCTACTCACAGTATAATTCTTAACAAGAATTGTCGTTTCAAGCCCCAACTGATACTCTCTCTTGTAATCATAACTGCAGTAAAGAAAATATCATTACTCGCCAGAAGAATTAGTAAAGGGATTAATTTACGACACAAGTAATTCACCTAATGTAGCAGAGCTTTTCTTTAATATCCCTGACAGTCTCAAAATCGGCACTTCTATTCATTGCATACCTTCAGATATGACTGACGATCAAAACTCCAGTAATGGTTTAAAATAATCAAATTAGCATGAATGACCCTATTTAGTTTATTTCAAATATGTGTTGGCAATTACCCTCTCCGAAGTAGCAGATCAACCATATAAGACGTTATATGCCGTCCAGCGACATTCATTCTTTTCGTGAGGTGAGGAAATGAGTATCCATCTACAACGGGAACCTGCACCAACATATTTCTGAATAACATACAGAAGAAAAAATATCCCCACGGTTCATAGCAAGTATTACCATGTGCCACCAAAAGAACAAATAGCTGAAAAAAACACTGCCTTTATGACCAGCTTGAAGGAGCAATCTTATTAGACAGGGAGCCCAATGGACTATGCAGGAAAAAAGTTCTAGGTTTGGGAGTAGCAACTCCTAGTTTGATTACCTCAAACTGTATTAAATTAACCCTCTCTTTTGAATCAATGTTGAACCGAGACAAACTATAGATCATGAAACAGCTATGCTTATGGAAAAACTTACAACATGTGTTACTCCATCACCTGAGTCGATGACAAGCCCAGTCAACAAACCTGCATATTGGAACATAAAAAATGAGCAAATCCATCATCAGATAGGGCCCAAGTAGAAGCAAAATATGACTTAGCCCCATCCTTGTAACAAATACCCGCTAAAAAATTGCAATATCAAGACCTATGATGGTCCTTCTCGCAACAACAACATACCCAGTGTAATCCTCCCACCAAGTGGGGTTTGAGGAGGGTAGAGAGTATGCAAACCTTACCCATAGATTTAGAGAGGTTGTTTCCGTTAGACCCTCAGCTTAAATAAGCATGACAAACAGTTGGAAAAAAGGGGATTAGAGCAATAACTACAATGAAATAATGCGAAACGGAGAGCATAACACAACAAACTGCAGAAAGAACAGTAACGACGATGAAGTAATGCAATATTCTGAGCACAAACTAAATCCAAGAACAAGAAACTACGAGAATAGTGCTTCCAAGAACAAGAAACTACGAGAATAGTGCTAATACTACTGGTAAGAAGGAAGGTCCAAGTATTACCACCAAGCGTATCTATTGAGAATAATAGTAGTTAGCATAAAGTTATTTAATTAGCACATTAGTTAGTTAGTTAATACGTTTTACATTCCATTAGTTAGTTAGTAGAGAGTGAGTTGATTGCTGGCTTAACAGCCATGATAGCTGGCTAACACACTTGTATATATGTATGGATTCATTCTCATTTTACAGTTTAACAGAATACAGAGAAAATTTTCCCAATTAATTCTCTCACTAAAATTTTCATGGTATCAGAGCTGTGAATCCACAAGATTCAGATTCACAATCGGTTCAATTTGAAGACTTTGAAGCATCCATTGAGTGAGTTCGAAGAAGATGACATTGACATCAGAGGATAGTGCAGCAGCTACAGTTTCAGGAGTTTCAGCTGATACTCTTGATGGAATTGAGAAAAATCGAAATCATCCACTATATCTTCATCCCTCCAATACTCCTGGGAGTGTATTGACATCAGTACAATTCACAGGGGCTGAAAATTACTCATTGTGGAGCAGATCGTTAATGATTAACCTTCGTGCTAAGAGCAAGCTGGGATTCGCACTTGGAACTTGTCTCAAATCTGATTACAAACCTGAATTGGAGGAGCAATGGGAGAAATGCAATGCGTTCGTGTTACCATGGGTCATGAACACGGTGTCTAAAGAGTTATTGAGTGGAATCGTATATGCATCAGATGCAGCAATGGTTTGGGAAGATTTGAATGAGCGCTTCAACAAGGTTGATGGATCTAGAAGCTATCAGCTTCATCATGAAATTTGTACAATTAGTCAAGGTAATTTGACAGTTTCTGGGTACTTTACTAAGTTGCAACTTCTATGGGATGAGTTTGACGCACTTGTTCCACCTCCTGCTTGTAACTGTGATAAGTCCAAAGTGTATGTTGATCATCTGCAATTTCTGCGATTATTTATTTTTTTGATGGGTTTGAATTAGGTGTACAGTCATGCGAGGAGTCAGATTTTAATGATGAATCCATTACCTAGTGTGAGTCGAGCTTATGCTATGATAACATCTGATGAAAGTCAGCGTATGACAGCTGATTCCAAAATTAGTAGAGATATGCATGAATCTATGGCTCTATATGCAGGAAGGGGAAATGATCTAATGACGCATTCTGGAAAAGGAAAATTTGGTAGTTCTTCACAGAAATTTTTAGCTTTGTATGCTGGAAGAGGAGGTCACACAAATTATGCTAACTACTATTATTCTCAATATCGCAAGAAGCGAGAGAATGCTCAACTACCAAACTAACCTTCTACCTAAATCCGCCACCTCTAAACTCTCCTATCGAAGGTCCTTCTCACATATAATTGAAGATGATTATGCCCCAAGAACTCATACATGTATAATGGTACCTTGAGCATACAATGTTAGAACGGCTTGAATTTGGATGAAGACACCAGCAAAGTTGTACTTCTCGAACATGGTTTCTACCTGTAATTCAAGTAAATAAGAGTATAAGTTAGGAATCATTGAAGCAGTAAAGAGAGAGAATGCTTTTCTCGAAAAAGTAAGACATTAACACAAACCATCGTTTCACGATTTTTGGATGGATTGAGAGGTGGATCTGTAAGCAGAATTTTGCATTCTGTTGGATCTATCTTCACAAGCAGAATGAAAGGAAAGTTTAGTCAGTTAACCATGAACTTATCATACAATAAGCATTTCAAAGAAAAATTAGCAAGCAAAATTTTAAACCAATCAGAGATCTTCACAGGGAAGTTAGCAGTAGAAAAATCTACCTTCAGTTCGTTGAAAAATGCATGGTCCCACACATTCCCCATATCATCCCAGTTTTGTACAATTCCATTGTTGACGGGATAAGATAAATCCAACTGATGGCGCAACTTCAAGCATTCATCTCCCACAATAATATCCTAGAGGAAGAATGTAATTGAGTTAAAAATTCGTCAAATAGCCTATGAGTACACTTACTTATGAAGCTCAACAGTCAGATAGCAAAATATATTAGAGAACGGTATAATATAAGAATAAAAAAGAGCAAGTACATAAGAGATGAGGAAAAAAGTGATGATGGGAAGAATCCCAATGTCCTAGTTACAAGCTATAAGTTTAAACAAAGAATCCAGGAGAATACTACGTAAGCAGAACTCAAAAAATCCTGAGGTGTATCAGAAAACAAAATAGAGTTAAAACTTCATTTCACAAGAAGTAGCTATAACATCTAGTTTAGCAAGCAACTGTTGAACTAATGAAGTTTCAACCCAGATTTTCTTTCTCTAAGAAGAGCTTACTAGTTTTCGATAAATACAAGAGAACCCTAACATTTCCAATGTAGGGTAAGCATGAAGTGAGAGATATTTACCTTCAGGTCTTGTTCCATAAGGGACTCTTCATATCTTAGCATTGGCCTCCCCACAACACAAGGGAATACAGATGTGGGAAAATTCTCACCCGCAAAGCCACACTTGACATACTGCATTAGTTCATCAAAACATTGAGAATTGACACACCATTTTACTGTCCATATAGACGTCAAAATAGTTCAAAAAGTATATCACCATGACTGGCCCCAAAAGGAAATGCTAAACAAGAAAAAAAAGCAAATACTCTGTACAAAACAGTATCTCACTTCATAAAACTGAATAGCAGGCTCCACTAGGAAAGGAATAGCATCATGCTTGAGTCGTTAGGATGATGATCTTCATAACCAGAAATTGAATTCAAAGTTTGCATCTTGCGAAGGAAAACTGACTTACTGAGATTTGGTTTCCAGGATTGAGTAGTTCCAAAGGAGAAATAAAACTAAAAGTAGCTACAACAATTCCACCTCAACTCCAAACCAGTTTGGATCGGCTATATGAGTCACTGACCATGTTTCTCCATTCAAATTCATCTCACACCAACATCATACAAAATATAAAGCAGTATAGCGGCATATGTACAAGTTGTATGAAGTAATGTGATCATGCCAGACACACACCAACTTTTTTTCTTGTGATAAATGAAAACTGTACTTTAAATTGCCGGAACGGAATGTGTCCAACTAGAAAAATCGATATAGAGGAGTACTACACCCCCATTAGTTTCTGATTGATGCATAGTTGACAGACTTAATTTAGAAAAATCTATTGCCACAAGGATAGTGTAATCTTCAAAAATAAAAAATAAAAAAAAATGGCATCAACTCAAGTTAGCAGATCGTGATTTAAGCATCGAAATTGAAAAATTTCTACTCAAGGTGGCGTCTTTAGCTGCTTCTCCGGAAGTATATATACTACAATTCATTAATGCCCATTTTCTCTAATATATTAAGTAACATTTCAGGTATTAAGACCTTAATAAAATCAATTTTGATTGACAATTGCTCAATCTTCAGATGAATTTCCTCTATCATCGAATCTAAACTCAAACAACACCAATTCGAAAGAGAGAACAAAGAGAATACCCCAGTGCCGTTGTCGCAAACGACAACGTTTCGATTATCCATCTTGTAGCTACTCAGCTGGATCAATCATGAATTCCACTTCTGTTAAACTTTGAGATTTTTTTTGCTTGCGGAATCAGCAAGGATCGAAGCTTTTAGTTGGTAATGGGTATGGCCATGGACTAGCTCCGGTTACCGGAAGTTAAAAAAAACATTTTTCGTTTGAGTCCTTCTAATTTCGTAAATTTTTTCATCTTCTGCTTTTTGCTATAAATATTTACTCCTTTCAAAAATTAACTTTGAAATAAAATTTAAGAAAATAAAAAAGAATTTTAATTATATAATTTTAAATTAAAAAATTTTATGGCATTAAATATGTTATATAAAATTTTTTATCAAAATAAAAAAAAAATCAAAAACAGACTAAAAATAAAAACTTTTTTTTTCAAAAGGAACGAGTGTTAACTATCGGAAAAGATCTAAAATTGAAATAGACGGAAAACTGATGCCAAATACCAGTAGCCGGTATTTGTGTACTTACACCAAAGTAAACTTGTTTTTGGCATCATATTTGCGGCTGTTTTTTATACTTCAAAAATAAAAATTAAGTCATGGAGCTGATATATTATTTCAAATAGGATAAATTATATATATAGTATTAAAGATCTAATCAAAAGTGAGGTTTTGTTTCGCCCAATAAAAAATGATACATAATAAATATATATTTTTAAAAATAAATATGGGATATATTAATGACAAATTAGTTAGAACGGTGAAAGACATTTTAGTAAATGCTTTAGAGGACCCGAATAGATGTTGAGCAAATCATAAATGGTCCATCAAGCATGATTGGAAAGCACTGAGATTATTCAGGAGACATGTTCAAGTTCGATGAAAGAATAAAATAAAAAAATAGGAATAGTGCATAAATATCCCCTCAATCTATGCTCGAAATCTTGACACTATCTTGTGGGTCCAGCGCTGATTGATTTTTTTTTCAAGCTAATGCCTCGTAGGACGAAAAGGAATAGAAAATTACTTATAAAATAATAAGTTCAGGGGTAATAGAACCTTAGTATAGTATATGTGTGTCTTTGGATTTTTGGCATAGGTTGAAGGATACTGGTGCATTTTCTCAAAAAAATCTAGTGTTTAGTTGAATATTCGTTGATGTCGAAATGGAACACCAAGAGTGGTTGGACATCCATGATAATTAATGGTAAAATTAATCATCGATATACTTTTGCAATCTCCAATCATCAACTAACTGATTTACGAGTAAATTCAAAATTATTATCATTCACAAAATAGAAGAAAAAACTATGGTTGTTATGTATGACCAAAAATAAAACAGATCCTCTATGTATTATGGTTGTTGGTTTTGTATGTCAATATGTCTGTTGTCTCCCGCATTAAAGCGTATGGAGATGATGAACATCTGTAAGCTTTCCCCAACTCATTAGTACAAGTGAGAAGGTTTTGTTGCATCACTTGAAATAACTTGAAGATTGGATCTGGTTTTGAAGAAGATGATATTGATGCCAATATTTCATTGCTTACTGCTTGATGCATCAAAGGGGATTTGCCTTGAATCCACTTCAAATGTTCAACAGCCAAACTTATCTCTTCAGCATCTGCTAAAAATTTGAGAAAAATCAGGTGGGAGTTTAAAAATGCTGTATCAGTGCTTTGGTCATGGAGTAACTCCATTGCTGGAACCAAATAACCTGCAATTGTAAAAGGTAAAAATGAGAGAGATTCAACCAAATATAAAACTTCATTTGCAGTTAATATAAATCACAAGTAAAACATCATTATCACATATAATGGAGTAAGTAATACCTTCCTTGCAGAGGCTGAGTATGAACGTACACAAGACGGAACATGCAAGGATTTTATCTTGTATAGCACATTTGCTGAAGACTTGAAGAGACATTTTGAGATCTTTTGCTTGACAAAGCCCTTTAAGGACTGAAGTGTATGTAATAGCATCAGGTACTACTCCTTTCTCAATCATGTCATGGAAAAGCCTACAAGCATCTTCAATTTCACTTTCTTCTGAACATTTCTGAATAAGAATATTGTAAGACTCTAAATTGCCAGGGCACCCATTTGTGAACATCTCATCCCATAACCGTTTTGCTGGTCGCAGTAGATCTTCTCTACAGCAAGCTTCTAGCAGGAGATTGTAAGATTGTATATCAGGAACTGCACCTTTTCTTCTCATGTCACGGAAAACTTCGTAAGCTTCTCTCACTTTGCCGGCCTTACACAAAAATGAAACCATAATATTATAGCTATGTGTGTCAGTAAAATAGTTTCTGGACGACAATTTTTGAAAAACTTCAAGCAATTCATCTAGCTTCCCATGCTTACAAAGGTTTGCACTTAAACTTGTCACAGTAACAAGATTAGGAGACCTTTCTCTATCTAGCATGAAGTTGAAGAAGAAGATGGCAAGTAAAGGATCAATGTCTGAAACTGATCCTGTCAAAGCATTGAGCAAATCATCATCCATAGGAAAGTTACCAGATGCAATTACTTTGCCCAAATCTTTAGCTTCGGAAATCAGCCTCTCCGAAATCAACTCAAAGATGTAGTCTTTATAATCGTTATTCCTTGGTGCCACCCCTAGTTTCCTCTTCTTCTTCAAAACCAAATCTTTGTCAACTACATTTTGCATATTCGCAACAATACTATAAGCAATAAAATCAGGTTTACATTCCCTTATCCTCAATTGATCAAAAGCAGAAACAGCTTCTGGTATCCTAGAGTGAGAACATAACCCGTGCACGACTAGAACTGCCAAAAGGGATCCATTAATTCCGGAAAAGTCAATCTTCCTAACCTCATCTAACAAATTCAAAGTCTTTTCCAACCCATTAAATCCACAGAATCTCCACAGAAACACACCAAAACCAAGAGTGTTCAAGCGAACACCTCTGTGATTCATTTCGTCGAACACCTGAAAAGCACATTTATAGTTTCCTTGTGATGATAAAGCAGCGAGAAGTGAATTACAAGTTTGGGATCCAATGTCGGATGCGAAGGAAGGGAAGTCACTGAAAATGGAAAAAGCTAAATTGGATTTCTTAGCAATGATGTGGGAAGCAATGAGAGAGCGAACTAGAGAAGGATGGAGGGGGATTTTCTGGGCTTTTACCTGTTTAAAGAGGTTATCAAGGGTGTTGAAGTGGCGAGTAAGGCAGAGAGAGTTGAGAATTGAATGGTAAGTGGAGGAGTCATGAGAGAATCCAGGTTGCTGAGAGGCCCAGTTGAAGAAACCGAGTGCAAGAGAATGGTGGTGGACAAGAAAAGGGTCGATGACTCGGGCGACGAGTGTCGGGCTGAGTGATTCCCGGCATCCGAGGCGATACAACGTTTGCTCTAGCTCTGGCGTCCATGTTTGCCTTCTTTTCTTTGATGCGTGGATCAGAGCTCGGCTTATTACACTTGCAAGCTCCCCCACTGATCGCCTCATTCTCCCTAGGCTCCCTATTTTACAAATAAAGCTTTTACAAGAGCTAAACTTGTTACTTCAAAAGCTATTCATTTGAAAAAAAAATATTACCAAGCGCATGCTACTTGTAGCCATGAACAGCAGACTACAGGAAAAAAAGGATACGTTAGGGGAAATGTCACACTAAAACTTTGTTTTTTTTACAGTATAAATATTTGTACAAGTTATACAGTTTGGTTCTTCCATTTTATAGTGAACACTGTCCAGAGTCTATATGCACATGCCACTTATATCACATACTAGTTTCTGAGCACGTGCTTCGCACGTATGTTTCATGTGAATTTTTATAGATATGTTAGANCACCTAGTTCTTAAATAGTAATAAAAATGTCTGTTTAAATTCTAATGTTTTTCAGTTCTAAAATAGTCTTTAATATATGGATAGATGGAAAGATGAAAAATACAAATCATAGTTAGACTTAATAAGAGAATTAACATTACCACTAATAATTATTGCTTTGAACTTGAAATCTAGTCTAGTTTGAATGAATAATTAAAAAGATGAAAAAAACAAGTCATTGTAATTAGTAATAAATTGAGGCAATTACAAGTCATCTCAATAATTTATTACTAATTCATTCATATATAATAACACACTTTAAATATCTTAGTAATAATAAATCAAATAAATAGAATCAGTGGCATTAATCGAATAAATGGGGTCACTATTTTCATATGCCAGTAATTATTCTAGGATATACATGTACAATTAAAATATATCTTTTCACATTCCAAACATTTAATTATTTCCTTATATTTTAATTAAGAATTAATTTAAGGAAATGCAAAAGTCATCTACATTTTTATTAAAATGATACAATTTAACATTTAAACTAAATAACTAAATGCTATATAACATTTTAACTTATAGTAAAGATAAAATTGTAATTCAACTTTTAACTTTTTTTGTTCACTCTTATAATAATACTAGTTTCTGAGCACGTGCTTCGCACATATGTTTCATGTGAATTTTTATAGATATGTTAGAATGACTAAAATTTTATGGAAATATATATGTAAATTGTAATGAATAATAAAATGTAACAATTACAAATAAGAATAAAGACTTACGGCAATAAAACATTCATAGAAAACTAATTAAGAAGTCTAACAGAGAGAAAAAAAGACAAAAAGAAACAGAATATTTAAGAAAAAATACAATATAGACATTATTCTTATAAGATTGATGTATATATAGATGAAAAAATAAGTACAAAATGAGTACATAACTCTTTGAGTTCTTATTGACTCCTTTCATATCCTATCAAAATTCAAGAGTCTTCATCATCTACTTTTACTATAGAAAAAAAATAATAGCCTAATAATCTTGGTAGGGATTTCATGAGATAAAAAAGTTGAATTTATATAAATAGAATTGAAGGAATATCAAAAGATATCTTAAAATTTTAGTTTAAATATTTGGAGGTTATGAATATGAAAAGATGAGAGTTATGAATACTAAGAGTATAAAAGTTGAATAAGTAATTAGAAAATAATAATAAATAAATGAAGAATATGAAAAAAATTAAAGTTAGCAAATCATGTAGAAAGAACAACTAAAGTTCTTATCATGTAATTAAGCATCAATGAATTTAAATTTGTGAAGCTAGAGTCATTCTTTAATAATAATTAAGAGGACATTATCAATGTGTGTTTCCATTTTGTAGATTTGCACCCTTTAAATTATTAAATTTCGTTATTTATCATAAAGGATAATACTTTATCCACATCAATTATATTATTCATGAGAGGGGTTAAGGAAAAAGTTATAAGAAGAGGAAAAGTAAAGAAAATTAGGTAAAGATTTTTTTTTAAAAAAAATAATTATTATATACATATAGATTATAGATGATAAATATCAATAAATTAGATATTTAATTAGGAATTAATCTTAGAAAGTTGAAAAGTCATTAACATTTAATTAAATTTATACAATCAAATATTGAAATATTTTATAACAATTTAATTTATAGAAGGGGTAAAACCGTAATTCAACTTTCAACTTTTTTGTTCATGCTTTTAGTAATATATGAT
>NC_028638.1:59307194-59325128 GCF_001406875.1 Solanum pennellii | reverse complement strand
ATACTAGTTTCTGAGCACGTGCTTCGCACGTATGTTTCATGTGAATTTTTATAGATATGTTAGAATGACTAAAATTTTATGGAAATATATATGTAAATTGTAATGAATAATAAAATGTAACAATTACAAATAAGAATAAAGACTTACGGCAATAAAACATTCATAGAAAACTAATTAAGAAGTCTAACAGAGAGAAAAAAAGACAAAAAGAAACAGAATATTTAAGAAAAAATACAATATAGACATTATTCTTATAAGATTGATGTATATATAGATGAAAAAATAAGTACAAAATGAGTACATAACTCTTTGAGTTCTTATTGACTCCTTTCATATCCTATCAAAATTCAAGAGTCTTCATCATCTACTTTTACTATAGAAAAAAAATAATAGCCTAATAATCTTGGTAGGGATTTCATGAGATAAAAAAGTTGAATTTATATAAATAGAATTGAAGGAATATCAAAAGATATCTTAAAATTTTAGTTTAAATATTTGGAGGTTATGAATATGAAAAGATGAGAGTTATGAATACTAAGAGTATAAAAGTTGAATAAGTAATTAGAAAATAATAATAAATAAATGAAGAATATGAAAAAAATTAAAGTTAGCAAATCATGTAGAAAGAACAACTAAAGTTCTTATCATGTAATTAAGCATCAATGAATTTAAATTTGTGAAGCTAGAGTCATTCTTTAATAATAATTAAGAGGACATTATCAATGTGTGTTTCCATTTTGTAGATTTGCACCCTTTAAATTATTAAATTTCGTTATTTATCATAAAGGATAATACTTTATCCACATCAATTATATTATTCATGAGAGGGGTTAAGGAAAAAGTTATAAGAAGAGGAAAAGTAAAGAAAATTAGGTAAAGATTTTTTTTTAAAAAAAATAATTATTATATACATATAGATTATAGATGATAAATATCAATAAATTAGATATTTAATTAGGAATTAATCTTAGAAAGTTGAAAAGTCATTAACATTTAATTAAATTTATACAATCAAATATTGAAATATTTTATAACAATTTAATTTATAGAAGGGGTAAAACCGTAATTCAACTTTCAACTTTTTTGTTCATGCTTTTAGTAATATATGGTCCATGTATATACAGACAACCCCTGGCAATATCTGCTACTACTGATGTTTCTTCTATATCTCTCACCACACTATCTAATGGTTACTATTTACATGAAACTAAAGAATTCTTCACCAATGAGTAGGATATCTATCTACACTTTTTGTTACTTGAAATCTGACATATCTACAATGTTTTCCAGTCTTATCGAGAACCACTCAAGTGTAGGATCCAATCAGCTTCAGACTTTGGAGGGTTCGAACTTTGAAGAGACTCCCAAAGAGGTAACTAATTGTTCCTTCTTCAGGTAGCTTTTCGGAATGACAACGGTTCCACTTAACATGCAGCATATTTGGGCCAACTTGCTCACAAATTGAATCAACTGTCTTTTGCTCAACTGGATTCCCAGTCACATCTGTGACATAAAAGATATCTTTTGCCTTTCCCCCTTGTGTTGAGATTTCTGCTCTTTTAATACACAAACTATTTTCCCTGAATATCCTAGTGATATCTGATAGTAGTCCTAGCCGATCTTCTGTACACAATTCTAGCTCCAGACCCTGCAGAAAGCTAGCATATATTAGTGCCCCATGCTAGAGAAAGCTTTGGAAACTAAAATCTTGTTGTCTCGGACTAAATCACTTCACCTCAGAGGTTCTTCTCTCAATAGCTGCTTCAAGACACAAAATCACCCGTTCTCGCTCAGCCTCTGAACTTATTGGAAGCCCATCAACATGTCGAATGTAGAATTCCTGCAGCAGGCCATAGATTGACATTATTAGACATACAAAGCAGCAGAGATAAAGGAAGTGATTGCTAGCTAATATACCATCACAAACCAAAACTAATTCACTACTTCAATTGAATTAAGCTTGTCCTGAATCAGTACAATGGGTTAGAAAAACTATCAAGTACTGTCAACGTAGAAACTAACATTACCTGATAAGCTTCGTTCTTTCCTGTGTGAACAACTCCATGAAAGACCACATACTGCATGTCAGTCAGAGTGCAGACAATATCGAACAACAGCTTAGGTCGATCCCTTGACCTCATAGTGATCACAGTATAATCCTTTTCACTGCAATAATAAACAGTTATACAAGGCCCGAACTTCAAATCCTCAATGTTGCCCTGTTCTGTCTTTCTAACTTTTACGTAATCCCTATCTTCAAACATTATCTGGTGTAATCTTCTCTCCCTATGTGTAAATCCAGGAGGTGAAAGTGTCATCTTTGCAGTCTTCAAATCATTGTTCCCCTTGAGGACGTCACGAAGAAGTTTCTTGATTGTAGCAAGGCGTTTTGGATCTTCAATTGCACAATCAGTAACGTCGTCTACAACATGAACCACAGCTGCAGCCCTAGCATTATGTGTCCAGATTGCAGCGTTCACCACATTACAGTGAAGGTCAGCAAGAACTGCGCACACTTCAGACAATAAGCCAGGTCTGTCTGTACCACTAAGTTCAATGGACGTGTGCTCTTCAGAAGGCATCAAGCCAACAGTTCCCCTTAAAGAGGGTAACAGAACCTCATCATTTTCAAGAGTCTGTATAAGAAGAAACTGAAAGAGTTTAGGATCCATGCACATCTTTGAGCTAAGTGTGGAAAAAGAAATCAATGTACACATTTGCAAATAGGATTCTTCTTGCCTACAGCCTATTGATTTTGTTGGGGGCAAAAGAAAACATTAAACGGCTGTTTAGTAGGATGTATTAGAGAAAATAATACATGTACTAATCATGGTATTATTAAATCTTTTGTTTGGAAGGATTTTCAACCTATGTATAACTAATACATGTATTAGTAATACATCATATTCAATATTATAACAAATAACCATGGTATTAACTAGGGTTATTAATACATGGATAAGTATGGTTAAAGACAAAACTGCCCTTAATACACCAAAACAAAACGTGGATAAGAAATAATCCTAGCATAACTTATCTCAGCATTAATAATCTAGTCCCAATCCATGGAGTAACTTCGTCTATCCCATTTCCATACCAAACAACCCCTAAAAATATTAAAGACCGACTGGTTTGCTGATAGACCATAATACTATGCTGCAATGAAAATGTGAAATACCTTTTGGATATAGCTGATGATTTGTTCATCTCTAACTTTATTTCCAACTTGATCAGTCACATTAAACACTGAAGAAATAATGAAGAGAATAATTAGTGGCAAGTAATGAATTTGTTGGTGTTGAGTAAATAATAAGAAGTTACCGTCCATAAACCATCCCCCGTCAGAGGAAATGTATGCTTTGGTGATAACAAGGTTTAAATCCGTCAGAACCTGCACAACTTGAAGAAGAATCCCATGCTTGTTGACACTGTCAACCTGCGCAAGGGTTGAGATTGAGCATAACATAAATAGTTAGGGCACAGAAAGTGCACCTTAATACAGAGAAACAGAACCTGGATAATGGTTGCATTCTCACAAGAGTCATTGTCAATCACCACTCTGTAAGAAGAAACAAGGGTTAAAGACGTATTTGTCAAAATATGCCCTAATTATACAAACAATTTTGATCAGTTAGAAGTTGAAAAAGAAGTGATTTGTAAGGACACAAGAGAAGAAAGAAAATTAATCAAATTAGGTGGTGTGAATTGATGAAAAAAATATGAAGGAGAAAGAGAGAGAGAAGTACCTGGGAGGATTCATCCTCCTGATAAGCTTAGCATACTCGTCATCCATGTCAATTTTGTAAAGAAGAATAGTGAGATGGGATGAATGAAGAAGAAGATATGAAAGGGTTAAAAGTAGAATGAGTCTCCAATGTCTGTGGAAGAAAGGCAAAAGCTCATCATCTTTCCAGACGACGCTTTAATGAACGCAAAAGCCATCCATATTTCCCATTTTATCACACTACTAACTACGACTACTCATTTTATACTATTATATCTCTATTTAATATATATTATCTTCATATTTGTATTCTTTTTTAAAGTAGCCCTCAGAAAATTAAGTGCCTCCTTTCTTTTTCTCCCAAAGGGAAGGAGATTACAAATTTAATTGACTTGTTCCAAATTGACTGCTAAAATATTTTTTTTGTATTTTAAACAAAGGACTATCTCAAAGTGCGATGTTGATTTATGCCTTTAGTAGAATCATTTTTGACTAATTTGATCGTTACCATCCGAAGTTTCAGGTATTTAAATTAGTACAATTATTATTATTACGATATAATATTTAACACGTTATAATTAAATTACAAAAATCATCGATAATTATAATTAAAGTTATAAGTCAATTTAAATATTATTTAGATAAAAAATGAAATAACTAAATTTTGCCTGCCATTTTCCTACAAATATTCATGATGGATTAATTTGGGCAACCCTAAATCATCTTCATACTCTACTCTAGCCCTCCAATTTTCAACTTTCCGGACTCAATCATTTCTTGTAATTCCATTTTTACCCACTTGTTGTTTCATTCATACAAATACATAAACACTTGTATTCTCCATTTTAAAATCCAAACAAAAACATTGACATGATAGGTAAGTGATAAAATTTGACTCTTATCATTTATCAATATCGACGTTTGATGTGTTATCAAAAAAAGAGGAGAAGAAGATAACATAATCACTAATCATGTGTTGATTTAAGAACGTCCACGTTGATGTTTTGTGAATCGCTCCAATCAGATAATACTGTATTTTATTCCTAATTATCAACAGTATGGCAATGTAGATATTCTGCCAAAGATATGGAAAGGAACATTATTTTAGCAAGTAGGTGTAGGTAGTACCGTCTCTATCGATGCCCAACAAGGAGTGTGGGTACCAAATTGTTTTGGAGTTTGGACTATTCAACCCGTAAGGATGAAGATAGAGCCATGGCCCACAAACAAATTGAGCATTTATACCACTAATTGATGCCTTTTCCAAGTTGCTCCCAAAGGATTGGGCATCCATCACCTATATTTTCTCCATCTTTCAAAGAAAAAGGAATTCAAATGATTGACTGGAGTGATGGGGTAGCTAGAGAAGTTACATTCTTAATTTTTAAGAAACTTGAAGAAAATTTCATAATATTTTAATCATCAAATATAAAAAAGATCTTTTTAGAATATATGGCTAACACACCCTTTTTCTTATCCTTTTCATTTTGCTTCGTCTTTCTTTGCGGTCCTAAGGTAAAAAAAATTACTCCTATTTTTTATTTTATTTATAAAAAAAAAGAAGAAAAAAGAGGACAGAATGAAATGCTCTAGCTGGTTATTCCTGGGTACAAGCAACACTAGGAGATAGTTAGTAGCCACATTAACATCTAAGAATAAAAAAGGATATGATCCAGTTGTGTTTACTACTTGATTGAATGACAGCCTCTTCCATTCATGCCTTTACAGATGCGAATATATTCATGTCAACTGATTCTACTGTTGATCATACTTCCTTGCAGTTTTTTTCTTTTTTAACATTTTCAGACTGAAAATTCTAGTCTTTATGTTTATACATGTATATTTGCAAAATCTGAGCATGTTAAAGGTGCAAAGGTCAATTTGAGTCTTCAACACTAATGAATCTTTCAACAGGAACAAGGCTAAGTAAAGTTTTGCCACACTATTAAGTAACACTTACATCTTTATTCAGGAAGCTACTAGGACCAGCACGTCTGACTGACTTCATAATTAATCTGGCACCCCATGTCAAGCGTACTAGCTCCATGAATAATACACGATGTAATATAGAGAGAAACATTATTAAACACCGAAAATGTCAACATCTTGTCAAAAAAATAATGCATTTCTCAAAAAACATGGTTGGGTTATGAAGCAAAGGGTTATAAATGAAAGGCTGACTTTGATGGACAAACTGTTGAATAAGAATTAATCTCTGAAAAGCACCGATCTTTTTCACTGAAGGTAGAAGTTCAAGAACATTGAACTGAATAGAGGATGGATCTTCTGTAGAAAGCTAGTTTAGCTAGCAACAGTAAAGAGTCTGAAGAGACCTATTCAATTGAAGATTTTTTCCTGCAAGTGATGAAATGAGTTCCCGGTATATACAAGAATCTATGTAGAAAGCCTATATTGAGGGTCTGAATTCATCCAGACAACCAGGTGGCTCATGTTGAATTAGCCTAACAAAATTTAGGGTCGTTCAGAATTCAGTGTCTTGCACTGACAGATGTTACACAAGAGTTGTATATGTATGTATATTTCAACAAACAGCACTCCGGTAGGATCCAAAGGTCAAAATGAATGATAAAAAGAAAACCCAACACCAAAATCAGAATTATATGAAAGCTCTAGTGGCCTGATCCTTGAGAATTATCATCCTCCGGAGAAGGTTTTTGGTGCTGCCCCGTCTGCTGGTAAATCTGATTCAAAGACTGAGAATTCATAACCCCAATAGGAGCATCTTGTGATAATCCGAGCTCCAATCCAGATAGGTTAGTGGCACCCAACATAGATGTAAAACTCAAATTGGTAGATGGGAGGTCAAACCCAGGGAAACAAATCTTTTGCAGACTTTCAGTTCCCAAATTACTGATGTCAGGAGGAGATGGGGGCCATATCCCCAACTGGGGTCTCCCAACAACCATAGGCCAACTACTAATACTTCCATCTATTCCCTGTTGCGAAACAGAGGGTCCAGCCGATGCCGGAATTGTTCCATGGCCAGTTGCAGCAATTATGGAGGGCTCCGCTTTCTGTAATAGCCACTGGATGGTCTCTCCATCAGATTTATGACCCAATTCGCGCGTGAGTTGGAAAATCCTAGCAGCACAGAGTGCAGGCATGCGAATCCTCCTTCCTCTGCCTTCAACTTTAGTGTGCCTATCTTTGTTGGATTTTCTTTTAGGAGCCAATTGATGCTTCTTAGCTTCATCTTTTTCTGCAGTTCCAATCTGCAAGTCTTTCATCTCCCTGTTATTATTGGTATCGTGACGTTTCATATATACCTCCTCTTGGGATCTATGAACAAATGTGTTTAATTCAATAAACTATTGTTCTCTTGTTTCACAATAGTATTAAAGAATGAATTAATTATAAAACAAGATCAGTACTGGAGGAGGGCTTTAGTATTTGCTGACCAATACTTCTCTTCTGTGTGGAATTTTGACAAAAGTTTACTGGGTGGAACTCGGTAATTTTTTCTTAAATGACATATTCATATTTTAAAATTCAATTATTAGCGCTTCAAATCTATAATCTATAATTGGTAGATGAACTTAAATAATACTGTAACACAATAACACCTAACGCGCATTGCATGATGATACACAGAAAATTGAAAATAAGTGTAATAATGTCTTCCTTAGAGTCGCACCAAAGTTAAATAGTTTCTCACCCTGGAAATGCTCTTCAATCGTATTAATGTCAACGCAATTAATATATTGTGTTGACAAGTAGAGACGGCTAAAAATAAATACAAAGAAAAGGACTTGCCTTGAATATAGAGATGCCACAACTCTATACTTGTAATTTTAAATTCTTTATATCATCAATTATATAAATATATGGTGACCTTTCCAAAAATGTGGTACTACTACTTAGAATTAGATATTGGGTGGTGAGGGAATTTGTTTATCAAAGGTCTCTCCACTTCCTTCTTTTGTCACGTCTCAGGCTGCCGCAATGTTTACAATTTCTTTCTCACACAACTCTACAATAAATTTGTATATCAACATAGGCTAACGTAATTATTGCTTTGTTTTTTTGAGAAATGTACAAGTATAGGAGCGGCTATATATACAGTCACAAAGCTAGCTTCTGGATACACGACTAGAACCAAATACTCACACTCTAATTTAGAAAGAGAGACAACTTGCATCAATATTTCCAAATTTTGTCATGAGCTTTAACAAAAATAAGTAATCAAACAAAGTTCTGCAATCAAATTAATAAAAACTTAATCAATTTCACTAATTTTTGCTTCAGACCTTCCAACATACTATCAAGTTTATTGGAATTAGATAATGTTATGTGTTCATTTTCTCTAAAGCCTTCCACAATAAGTAAAAAGAAATGCAATAAAAGTGAGGAGGAGAAAACTTACAGATCTAAGTAGGCGTTGTCCCGGAAACCCTGGTTGCAGTATTTTTCCCAAAACTAGGAAACACAGTTGCAATGTCAAATGCTTGAAAGTGTCCAGTCATTTCCAAAGTGAACTCGGGAACTATATATGCATTCACATTTTCTTTTGAAAGTAAACTAGTAAGATTTCATTTTCATGTGTGAAACTTCCGAGTTTAACATTGGGTACGCATTTACAGGTGCAGCAGATTGAAGAAATACTTGACACAACAGATAATTTACAGTCTGAGTTTTTTTTCTAATAAAGAGTAAATAAAGAATTGCAAATACACTTGTTCAGGTGCGCACAGAAGGCCCAAAGTACATGCAGATTGGCGGGTTAATCCTGAAGATAGAGAGTATAGCTGATGGTATGGTCCAAATCCCATCGCCACATATCAACCCAGACGCAACAGCACCAGCAAAATCCTCTGCATCCTTCTTATTTATCTTCTCCCATACAAATAATATCACTGTGCCAACAAACATGTCAATTGCAAAGTAGGCCCCAATATAGAATGGTACAGCCATCGCCATTGGAATTGGTATGAATTGGGAAACTTTTGCTGGAGCGACATCTCTCAAGAGGTTAATGGCCAGTGCAGCCACAAAGAACCCACAACACAATGCAAGACAATGCTTTGGAAGTTCGGAGAATCCCTCAATCCCCAGAATGGCCATCTCTCGGTAAATAACAGCATATGGTGCTTTGTATGGACTATCAGGAGATCCAATGTCAAAAGCATTCCAATACATCCAGAATGTGAGGGGCGCAATAATGCAACCCATAGCTGTTCCCACCAACTGACTCACAAACATCGATTTAGCTGATGAAAGTGTAAGATACCCCGTTTTGAAGTCTTGCATTAAATCAGCTGCAGTAGAGACTATGGACATCATAACTCCACATGCTGCCAATCCTGCAACGACCCCACCATTGCTTCCAACCAGTGACGCAATAATAAAGAGACCAATCTTACCATAAGTTGAAGCCAAGCTCCAGTCTGTAAGTCCTGTACCATAGGAGTTGCAGAAAGCAAGGGCAGGGGCAATTAAGTATGAGCAAAGGACCAAATACCACTTCAGAGGAGGAAAGATAATTGGCATTGTGGCTGTAGATATTGCAGCCAGGGCAACATATCCAGATCCAGCAAACCAGAATGGTATCCTATCTTTCAGGAAAACTTCATCGCGCTTCTTCTTTTCCAATTCTAGTCTGGAACTCTCACCACCTGTAAGAATATGAAAAGAAAAATCAAGAAACATCATATGACATAAAGTAGCAATCTCTCAAGTCCATTTTAAAGCGAGAATCAAAAAGCGCACGTCAACTGAAAGATTAATATAATTTCAGATTCCCATTCCGCCCTTCCAATAGTGCAGTAACAGAGTATTTCTGAATGATTAATTGGTTCACAAAGCAATTGCAGAAACGAGGAATAAGTCAACGCAAAAGTTGCCCATCAACTTTTCCGCTGCTTGATCATTGATCCCAATTGCATTGACATTATAACCAAGCAGAAAGAGAAACCATCTTTTTAGTAATTTGGAGTTTTAATGTAGCAATTGGTAATTTTATCAATTTGGTGCACAGTCGAATACGCAATGTTTTTCTCAGTACTTAAAAACCAAATACTTGGTCAATTAAGACCTACCTATGACCTCCATGACCAAGGGAATATTATTCTCCATGCTGCTATTTCTAAAAATTTCCATTACGGAGATTGACACTATCTTAATCAAATTGTAAAGCCCATCCCCAAGTATGAGAGAGATGGCTATGAAGACCTGCAAACAAAGGAAAGAAAAAAAGGATTACAATAACACCAACTTCGAGTATAAGGGAAGATTTTAGAGCACCAATAATGTACATGGCCAGTTCTCTGGGGGAAAGAATAATAGAACGAGCATACTTGTGATGCTGCAAATGCACCTTTACATGGATGGTTAAAAACAACATGATATATGAGGTTAGAAATCTGACTCTAGAGGCTGCAACAGTCAAAATAATAAATCTCTAAAGAGTGTGTGTGGGGGGGGGGGGGGGGAAGGGGGTATATGCCGAAGATTATCATTTCCTCAAGGTCTGTTTCACTATTAAGAGGTGACACAGGAGGACAATTCTCATATCTTTAGCTATAACACCTAGAAAGCTTTAGATAAAACCTTGGAAGCATATAAAAAACATGCTTCTCATGAGGCCTTGGGATTCTTAATTTGGGGAAAAAGGAACTCATAAATTGCTGATAAGTGAAAGGCAAACTTCTGTTGATGGTGCATTATCATCCGACATGTAGAATTGTTCGAGAAAAATAAATATACAGCAATACTCTTTACGTTTATAATTTGAGAAGTCTGTATCTTCAGTGATGTTAGCATAGATGTCAAGGGTGTGCTGTAATTGCTTCTGGCCGGCAGCTTTGGAGTAGGCAAATAGATACCTCCTAAATCAAGCACCTAGTCCCCAGGGAGAAGCACCCCTGTTGTTGGCCATTCACCAAAATGCCTAGGATCTTCAACCGATTGACTTCTTGTGTATCACAATTTCTAACTATACCTACCAACAATCTTAAGCAGACTTATGAAATACGGTTATTAAACTGGCGAAGAAATTGAACATTGTGCATTCAAAACCTACTGCAAGGAAAATTGCAGCTGCTATGTGATAAGGCATGTATCTTCCATTCTTATTCAAGGAGGAAGAAGTGAAGAAAGATAGGAGAAGATATTGATTTGCATCTTCTCAAATTCCCATGGAGCAATGAGCAGTTTCTTACCGTTATTAGGAGTAATTTGGCAGCTTCTTATGGTTACTAGAAGTTATATATTCTTATCCTAAATAGTTATAAAGTAGTTATCAATTATCTATTATATAATAGGAGATCCAGCAAATAAGTAGACATATGGTAATATATATTTTATATGGACAAAAGGTTGTTCTCAGAGATACGAGATACTTGTCTCTCACTCTCTCTTTGTATTTTCTATTTTTCTTCGAGATACTCGTGTCTTTCTTTGTATTTTCTGTTGTTTTTATTTAGTTAAAACCTCGGTTTCTATCATTGGTATCAGAGCAATAAGATCTGTCATGGTTAACACACGAACCAACGCTTCCCACGGCGAATCTATCATGTCGACTCTTGTCAGATTGACCAGCAATTAACTACTATAGCAGCGAAATTTGGAGTCATTGACGCTTTGGCTGCTGATGTGGCTGCATTAAAAGCACAAAACCTGCAAAATCAGCATGGAAAATCTAAAGCTTTGTTGGAAGAGGTGAGGTTGATAGCACTTGGAGGCATCAAGAAACTTATCGACGTTCGCACACAAAGATGGAACTTCCCAAGTATGAGGGAGGAGATCCTCGAGGTTGGATTTTGAAAGCAGAGAAGTATTTTCAAAATCATCAAACACCTAATGATTGCAAGGTTGATGTGGCTTCAATGTATTTGGAAGGAGATACATTGGATCTTTTTGCTTGGATCAACTTTGAAAGAACCATTTATTACTGGGATGAGTTGGTGAAAGTTATGCAGGAAAATTACGGACCCGCTGAGTTTCAAAATCCAAATGAACATCTGTGTAGTATCCACAACAGACTGGATTAATATTTGAGTATAGACAGGAATTTGAAAAACGGAACATTATTTGCTTGGAATTTTCCTTAGTGGACTCAAAGAAGACCTTCGTGTGGACGTTAGCATTCACAAGCCTCGATCAGTGTATAAGGCAATGAGTTTAGCCTTAGAGTATCAAGGAAAACAAGGACTAAATCAGTCAAGACCTTCATCAATTGGGACTTCCTCTTCAACGGCTCGAGAATCCTTTAATTTTCTATCATCTCGCCAACCAATTACACGCCCTTTTCAATCATCATCTCTTCCAAACATTCGCCCACTGAATTTTGAACAACAAATTCGGCGAGAAAAAGGCCTATGCTATCGTTGTGGAGACAAGTTTACCCCTGGCCATCGTTGCAGACCTGGGACTTTTGCACATTTGGAGTTAATGCAAGAGGAAAACCATGTACAAAGTGTTGACCGTAATCAGAATGAAGACATACCCCCTACTGATTTGGGGAAAATCTTTTTTCATGCAATTTTGGGCAAAGAATCTGCTTCAACTTTAAAACGTCAAGGCACTCTTTGCGGGCATAAAGTGTTGATGTTGGTAGATACTGGTTCGACACATAATTTTGTAACAAAAGAAATTGTCACAAAACTTGGATTGGCAGTCGAATATATCCCTACTTTAGGTGTCCAGATAGGCAATGCTAAAATTATCAAATGCAACAAAGTTTGTCATGACCTATCAGTAGAGGTTTCTAACTTGGTCATAAAGCACGATTTCTTCCCTTTTTCCTTTAGTGGTGCATACATGGTGTTGGGTATACAATGGCTAGCATCCCTGAACACAACCAATATGGTCATAATCTTCCAATCGGATGAAAAAACTTATAAACTGCGAGGTATTCCTCAAAGAACACTCACACTAACATCTTTCTGATCAGACTTTGAAGAACAAATGTTGCCTAGAGATGCAATGAAACCTTATGAAGGCAGATTATAAGCACATAGACCTCTCTTCTAATGTTGGTGATGCTTCTGTTTTACGTCTTTCCTCATATGGCCAAAAATCTTTGTTAACTGCAATGTTTCGAAATAAAGCCTTGAGGACAAGTCGTCTTTCCAGGAGGGGTGTACTGATAAGGCGCGTATATTCCATACTTATTCAAGGAGGAAGAAGCGAAGAAAGATAGGAGAAGATATTGATTTGCATCTTCTCAAATTACTGGACGTTTCTCCCATGGAGTAATGAGCAGTTTCTTACCGTTATTAGGAGTTATTTGGCAATTTCTTATGGTTACTAGCAGTTATCTATTCTTATCCTAAATAGTTATAAAATAGTTATCAGATATCTATTATATATTAGGAGATCTAGTAAATAAGTAGACATATGGTAATATATCTTTTATATGAACAAAAGGTTGTTCTAAGAGATACGAGATACGTGTCTCTCTTTGTATTTTCTCAGTGAAAACCTCGGTTTCTATCACTATGCTTGAGAAGTACTTTGGCAAATTAGAAGTACCGTAAATTTCAAAATGTCTCTCGTTGGTATATAGTCAACTACAAATATCAATCTTTACACCCTAGGCTGACAAGAAAATATAAATTCTCTCTTTATCTTTCTCTTCATCCCATGTTTTAAATCATTTTCTGCCAAAATGAAGTACAGGATTAGCTCGGGAATGTCTGCACAATCTTTCTTGAAGTACAGTACTTTTAGGATTGCAGATTAAGACCACATTACTGAGTTGTCATGTTTTAGTATGTCAATCAACTAAAATTAGTATCAGTAATTACACACCTTATATCCATAAAGACCTTTGAAATCATTGCTTCCAAGGTCTGCTGGGTACCAGTCACCAGCACGCTGAGAGATCAATGGCCACAGGATACCCCATGATATAATAGCTCCAAAAAGAACAGAGCAGTTGACTATGTGAGGACAGATAAGACCACATCCAACATAAGTCGGACTAAAATCAAAATAGAACCTGCAGGATGAAGACTGTAAGAATCAAAACATCAATAGTCAATCCATACTTTAACAAGAAATTATAGATTTTTCTCATTCCAGCAGGTAGGGGAAGAGGGAGAAAACGGGAATAAAGAATTCATACTACAAAGCTACGAGACATGTTTCTCTCTAGGCCTCAATTTACTATAACAAAAACAAGAGACAAAAAACATCTAGTGTCAAAATAAAGAATAAAAGACATTAGGTAAACATTGAAAAATAGTGCAAGCATTCGCAAGAGCCAATATGAAAAGAGGTTTCACAGTCACTAATTTAGCAATAGCACCAGAATTTTGGCATCTATACAACAGCTACGCCTCGGTCCCAAACAAGTTGGGGTTGGCTATATGAATCCCCATTACATGTTTGCTGGTGTTCTAACAGTGTAGCACATATTTGCTCGAGGAACTGGTTTCCTCCTCTTGAAAATGAACTATTGTCCACAAAAACATAAATCTAGCATTCTCATTCTCATCTAAAGCTACAATTTTTCTCCTCCTTCCCATCTAGCCCATGAAAATTATGAGCTTAAGCATAACAAATAATCATATGAATAGAAAAAAAGTTCAATATGAATAGAGGGGGAAAAAGAGAAAGAAAAAGAGTTTTACCTTACACATATAGCAAGGAATATAAGAATTGCAGATAGTAGAAGGATATGCTTACGTGTTCTTGAATAGGGTGAGCCCTAGAGTGGGAAAATTGTCAAAGCCACATGCATCCCCAATACCACTGAAAAACCATTTAAAACAGCTCCAGCAGAAACTTATGCTCAAATATTTTCCAAGACGACCAACTTGATTCCTGTAACAACAAATGATGCTTGTGATATTCATAGAGCACAAGATGTTTCATAGTAAGTTCTCCCTAAGAACATGAAAATGATCGACTAGTTGAAGCCCCCCACCCCCGACTGCAGAAAAAGGATAACATGAGAACTTATATATTCATAAAGTTCTGGAGAAAAAAAGGAAGAAAAGGAACCGACTACAAAAGCCAGGGAAGAAAAAGGGAAAACTAATTATTTGGTGATGATTAGTCAAACAGGCAAAGTGCACAACTTTATTCTTCTAGCAAATCAATCACCAAGAATCTATGTTGCCGATAAGGACCATTAAGTGTAAAATTAACTAAACCTCTTACTAGGCACCTTTGCATTTTTATCGTCAATCACATAGCTAGCTCAAAAGGGTGGCATCTTTATAAATTTAGATAAAGAAATGAACATAATAATGGATCTCTTGCCTTGCAAGTTCAGCGCCGGTATTTGTGTGGAAGCTATTAATTAACATGGCAGTTGCAGTTCCACTAGGGTATGTGAGCTTATAACCCATTACCATAACCTGAAATTACATTTAAAAGAGAAAACACAATTTATCAAATTGATATTTGAATCCCACTCAACACAAAAAGATGTCGGAGTGCAAGGCTGTGGTACATATTCCCAGAACTCAATAAATTAGTACAATGTAGCTGCTGAGAACTTTCAAAATTAAGGGAGCATTTCGCAGAATAGCATATGTAAATTAATAGAAAGGACGCCGCTGGCCAGTGGCTGCTCTAACTGTCCAAGCACAATGCAGTGGTGTTGATTCCTGAATCGACCAAGGTTTTCTTTTTAACTTTTGTTATATGTCTTCTTCACCTCTTAAATTAAATTTCTAACAAGATTTCTTACACGAAACATTGCGGGGAGATGGAATCAAAACCATGCAAACCTTGACATTATATTGAACTACAATCAGAGATGATCAGAATCAGACAGTACCTTACGGAGAGGCACAAGACTAAAAAGTCCAAGGAAACTAACTACAAATATAAATCCCATCATCCATAATAACCCTGGATTCTTAACATCCTCTGCACGGTTTCCAGGATAATCAGGACCTATAAGGTTGTATGTTTTCTCATCCATTGCTAGCAAGTATGATCCAAAACCACCTGTGGTAACAAGAGTATGCATCATGAATCAGACATATGAAAAAAATATATATTTATTTGGTTGCTTCGCTAAGCTATGTAAATACTATAGTAAAAAAGATCTTAAATTTGACATTAGGACCCACTTTAAGTGTATACATAAAAAACTTTAGTCATTTGAATCTCAGCAAATGAAATCTGGTATATAAAGGAACAACAGTAGCAATGAGCGAGTTGATCAATAACTAAGAGTTGCTTTGTTTACTCCTGGATGAAGGCAAAAAGGGGGCATACCACTAAAAGCGAGGCCATAGCAAGCAACAACGCAGGTCTGAATAACGGTATTCTCTTGCTTAGTAAATGGTTTAACAGAAAATCCGAGCTGGGACATAAAACCGGTCCATGATTTGACGAAGAAAAACCCGAGGAGACCAGCAGCGACATTAAGGGAAGGAATGATACCAACAGTGAGATTGAGCTTGTGGGTGATGATACAAAACAGAGTACCAAGCACAGCACTCACCACTAGACCTCTAATGGTGATCTGCTCCTTCCAATCGGGTATATTTTCCGAATCGGATTCGACGATTTTGGAGGTTTCCTCTAATAATGGCTCCGATATCTCTACAGTTCCAGAATTTTCTGTCCCCATTGAAACTTTGCACGATTTGGATTAGGTTTGGTTTGGTGAAAGAAAAGATACACAAATTGTTAAAAGTGAAGAAGCAAATAACATGACTTGGTTAGGTTGGTAGGTAACTAATTTATTTTCATTTCTCAACATGTGCTTTTTTTAAAAATCTATTAAATTAAACTTTAAAATCAAATTAAATTATATTAATTTGAAAATAAAATTAAATATTAAATTAATATAAATTATAAATTTTTTATACTAATCTATTGAAAATATGTATCGTAAAATATAAATCAATTTTTTTTATAATTTAACTTTAAAAATAAAAATTATAACAAATAATAATAAACGGAGAAAGTAATACTAGCTAATTTTGAAAATATTTGTATATTCCGTTCATATTTTTCCTAACATATACTCTTTTTTTGTTTCTTTTAATCCACATTGCTCTATTATTAACTCCACGTGATTCAAATGTAGATGATAATGATGACCACTAACTAAGTTTATCATCATTATTATATGTCCAAATCTTGAATGATACTTTGTATTAAGGAAAAAAGATAACAATATTGGATGCAGCAATTAAGAGTCAAGCTAACCTCCAAACAAAATTGTGATTAAAAGGAAAAAAGTAAATCCTATCATCAATTTGATTCCTTAAGTATGCTGAGAGCAAATAACACGACGTTGCCTTTGGCTTTGCAAATACTCTTAACTAAGGCCCTTTTGATTTGGTGTGGAAGGAGATCTTTTTAATGTAGATTTGATATGTTAAATAATAAATTAGTTACCAAAAATAATTTTGATACTAAAATAACAAATAACTTTTATAAGGCATAAGTTAATATGTTTTGACGTAACGACTTGAGACTTGTGTATTTGTTTTGATTTCTCGTCTCAATATTATTGTACTTGGTGTTAGAGTTGGGATTCTCAATGAAAAATTTAAAATTTTAAAATAGATCTGAAAAATAATCAAATAAAAAAGTAAAAGAAATTCAACATCTATCTATTTGTATAAATAATATAATCTTTGGCAAAATAGGATCTCGGATGAATGCATGTTCGTTGCTAGCTCCGCGTGTGATCCTACAGAGTTTCATGCCGATATGTGAGCTCGTCCGGAACAAATAATGTAAACTTCTCCCACCCATTGCATTTCATATATACTCAAATTAAATCTTGTTTTGATTGAATGCCAAAAGCATTTAAAATTCAGATTTTCTTTTATAAATATAGTGTCAGAGGGAAGGAGTAAGATGGTGATTCAGATTGAGTATGGAGCTGCAGCATCAACCATAACTTATCAATTTCCAAGAACCATTTGTGTTTATTAGGCGTTTTTGTCTGTTAGGAAATGCTTTGTTAGTTGTTACGATTCTTTTTGACTTGTAAAAGTTGTAACGTATCATCCCCTTCATACTTGATGGATTATGTCAAAATTCTCAGCTCCGACCATCAATATTACCCAACCGACCCTTCTTATCCAACTCTTTCTATCTGGTAACACATAAAAAAGTACAATATTATATCTTAGAACATGAATAGAGATAAAAAAAATTCTAATTACTATTTTCTTAAAGATCGTGTAATAAAAAGGCAACTTTTTACATATAGTAAACACAAAATTCATATTTGTATACTATAGCAAAGTTTGCATAATATATAT